>NC_138199.1:46268177-46425192 GCF_964194105.1 Spermophilus citellus | reverse complement strand
TGAGAAGGGATGGAAACTTTAGGAGTTGGGACCTTGTGGCAGATTCTTAGGTCATTGTTGACATGTCCCCAGAGGGAACCTGGGATCCCAGCATGTCCTTTCTCATTTGCCTCCTGATCCTGAGATAAGCAGATCAATCTGTCACAGACTCCCTGCCAGAGACCCAGTGGGGCCAGGTAATCACGGTATACTTGGACCTTCAAAACTATGACCCAGAATGAACCTTTTCTCATATCAGTTGATTATCTCAGGTATTTTGTTATAGTGACAAAGACTGACTAATGCAGGCAACTCTGGCAAAAGATCTTTCCTTCACAAAAGAGATTCTGTAGCTCCACGTATATTCCTGCTTTTTAACATTCATCTAATTATTAAATAAATCAGTTGGGTGGAAAATCTATAACTACATGTGAGGAGGAAACAAACTACTCACAACTATTAACTCCACAAAGTAAAATTGACATTAAGTTTAGATTTTTGAGTGGATCTCTAATCCTAGAACTAGTATATTCATTTGCTTTAGCTTCTCCTCCTTCTGAGGAATGGGCTGGTCATGAAGATGTGCCAAGCAGTAGAATAAATTTCAGAGTGGGGAAGAGGATTTAAAAGTTCAGAACAAAGGAGAGCTCCCATCTAGATTAGATCTGCATGGAAGAACACATATTGAACATGACACTAGAAAAAATGAGCTTTGAATTTACAGTCTCTCAGTTAGAAATCTTGTGACCTGTGAACAATTTACCTATTCCCTTTGAATAATTTTTATAATTGATTTTTTATAATTATACTATGTCCATAGTAGTTCCTATTTCAGAGTTTGTTGTATTAAAAAATAGTTGAGTGCAAATATAATTATTTCTTATTTAAAGCTGCCTTGACTCCTATTGAGGCTGAGTAGAGTCTAGTCAATTCCCTTTCTTAAATAATGGATTAAATTCATACACCAACCATTTTTTTTTGTTGTTGTTAGGTTCTCACACCCTGGGGCCACTATGCACCCATTCTAAGTATCTTGGGCCTATGTTCTAGGGTGGAGCGATGTTTCCTATTCTATGAAACCTATGAACTCATTCAAGTTATCTATTTAACAGGGAATGTTAGAGCAGGGAACCTAGCTAACTATACCTCATGTGCCAAATATGAGTCACCTCTGACAGTGGTAGCTTGCTGTGGCCCTATGTGGAAATAGGCTTCTCTCCTATGGAGCTCTTAGTAACAAAGAAATCTGCCGATAATCAAATTCTTAAAAAAAAAATTTGATAAAACAATAATATATGTTAAGAAGCATGCAGGAAGTTGATCCCTTTCTTTGAAAGTGCAAAAAAAAAAAATGGTGCCTATCCATACACATTTTTCTCCCGTGAATTCCACAGCAAGGCCAGTTGAAATGTAATCCAGATAAGCTGGGAGTATTCTTTACGTCCTCTGACATACTATTGAAATCCTTACCACTCGGTCAATAGACCATAGAAACGTCTACTTTGTCATCTACATCTTCTCAAGGGGTACTTCTCCAGTACTGCTCGAGTAGTTTAAGAAATAATAGAAGTGCCAGTCACAGAAATTGACAGGGTACATTTTATTTATGGCAATTGAGATCTTGGATGGCATTCAAGTTCTTGTCCTTATTCAATCCTACATTCCGCACTAAAATATGCATAATTTACATTAGGAAATCGTTGTGAAATCAAAGCAAGAGCACTGCCATTCAGTATAAATAAACTATCAACCATTATTCACTCACTGAGAAAATAATAAGCAAAATATCATTACCATGGGAAATATTTTTGATAGAATGTTTAGTGTAAAATGTCACACAGTGTGCTATTTACATTATACATGGAAACTTATCTTAATTACTATTTTCTCTGTGATGTTAATTTTGGTTAGAATACAAAATATAAAAGCAAACCTCCAAACATTGTTTTACGTTGTCTATAGCTATTTAAATTTATTTACATCTGACTTCTTTTTCTTACATGATGATATTCATTTTAGCAATAGATGAACTACTGATTGAGCACTAAAAATATTGGATAGTTTGTGTGAATTTAGATCTACTGACTCCAGAGACTAATCTCATAATTATTTTTATACAGTCTTTCCATATGATCTACTAAATACCTCTGATGACAGATTTTCTCCCATACCTGATGTTTCTCTGCAGGATTTGTTATATTTGAAATTAGCAGCAAATATCTCTCTAATAATTACTGCCTTATCCCAGCAAATGTGTCTCTAATAATTATCCCTTTGTCCCCTTGAATCTCACTCTACCTTGTTCCCAGGTCATTGAATTTTTTTTTATATTCCATATGTTTCCATTTTGTTCATCTGTTTCTTTCCTTCCTCTTTTCTTTCCCACCCTACAAGGACTTCACCCAAGATTAAGTCCTTGATTTGTACTCGAATGTCTGTTCTTTTCTATTTGACTGATCCTCATTTAAGGCTTCAGCTCTGTGCTTATGGCCATTTTCTAAAGGGACATTTTTGCATCTCTATCTCCACCAATACTCAATCTGACTTCTTAGTCTCAACTCAAAATCTACTTCTTGGACTCTTTTTTTTTATTTCATCTTCCTATTAGAAGTTTTGCTAGCAGCCCCTAAACCATTGCAACGTTGTGCTCTTATGCAGAGACATGCAGCTTGAATATAAAACGTACTTTGTGATTTCTTCTTCACCATTCTCCATCTCATGTACAGCCTTCATTAAAACAAAGAAACCCTTCTCAATGGATACCTAAAAACTCTGATGATGCTCATTCTGCAATAAACTTTTAAGAGCTTTCCTAATATACTTATGTCAGTATGCTACTTTCCTTTATATACATACAACTCTCGATTTTTATCGATTACCTAGAGTCATAATTTCAAAGTCTCCTGCATCCATTGTCCAAATGTATCTCACTTTTCTTCTCAAAACATAGCCAAAGATATTCACTTTGGCCAAGTGTGTCTTCCTAATGCTCCCCAAGAAAGTATAAGGAACTCTGTAGCAGAACCCTAAGCCCCAATCTGAGATCTCTCTTCAAGTAAAAACTTGTGGCCTTGCCATTTGGAGTGCAGTTCTAAGAAAACCTTTAGTTTCCATTGCATTCAGCATTGACATCAGCAGCAAAGCCTGCTTGTTCAACCTTATAACCTTGCCTCAGTGGCCTATATCTACCAATGATGGGGCATGTATACAGTAGTACCAATCACTTTTTAACATTTGGATTATAGATCAAAAATATGTTATAGATCAAAAATATGTTCTTTGAAAATGTAAAATTCAGTTATTCCTAGAAAATGTATACAGTTGTGCAACCATCACAGCAGTTCAGCTTTAGAATATTTATGTAACCCACAAAGATCCCTCCTGCAAAACTTCAGTCAATCTGCACTTCTGCTGTAAGTCCCAGGCAATCACTGATGATTTTTCTTTCCTTATAGATCTGCTTTTTATGGACATTTTTATAAATAACTATAACCCTACAACCTGAGGTCTTCTCTGCCTGGCTACTCTCATTCAGTGATGTTTTGAACTTCATCCATGTCTCCACCTGTATAGATAGTTGATTCACTATTATTGATTGATAGCCTCCCGAATTGCAGAGATGAACTGCAATTTGTTTATTCATTCGTAAGTCAATGGAAATTTAAATTATTTCTAGATTTTAGATAACAGGAATAATGGCTCTTATTCACTTGTAAGTCTATGTGTGGAAATATTTTTTATTGATTTTATATGGATACCTAAGATTGAAATTTTAGAGTCATAAGGTTAAATTTATACTTAATTTGAAAAATCCTGCTAAATTCAATTCTAAAGTGTTTACTCCAATATGGATTTCTACAGTAATATTTAAGGCTCATAGTCTTTTTTTCATATCAACACCAATACTTGTATTGTCTTTTAAAAATTATAATTTTAACCATCCTACTAGATGTAAAGTGTTGTCTCATTGAGGTTTTAATTTGCATTTTTCCAAATTACTAAAAATCTCCCCACATTATTAGTCATTTATGTATCTTCTTTGGATCAATATGTATTAAAAATCCTTTGCTTCTTTTTAAATATTGTTTTAAAGGTTACTCTTGTATGCATTATTTACATATGCTGTTATCATTTCCTTCATAATATATGATTTAAAAATATAATCTCTTAATCTATGTTTTATCTTTTCATGTTCTTAAATGTGACTTTTAAAGCATAGAATATTATAATTTAGATGGAATATTCTTTAACTTTTAGGTATCATTTATCTGTGTCATATATAAATAACTTTCTATAGTTTTTTTAAAAATAATTTTTATAGTTTTAACTGTGATCCACTTAGGTAAATATCCACATTGAAATTATGGGTATAGTGTGACATGTTTATTTTTGCACATATATACTTAATTATCTTACCTTTAATTGTTGAAAGAATTATTTTTTTTCCAATGAATTGTCTTGGCATTTTTGGTGAAAGCCAATTTTTCTTTTGGGCCATCTACTGTGTTCATTGATCTGTATATCTGTACTAATGCCAACACTATACTCTTGACTACTGCAGCACTATAGTAAGTTTTAGTAATTACTATAAGAACCCCTGCCCTACTCTTTTTGTTTCAACTTGATTCTTTGTAGTAAGAGCTTTCTAACTGGTCTCTCTCCTTTCAACTGCCCTATCTTACTTAAATCTATTCACCTGAATGCAATCAGTTACATTTTTAAAACAGAGACCTCTCTTTATATCTCTCATATTTATAACTTTTGGTGATTTTCCAAAATCATACAAAATGACCGTATCATACAAAATCCATTATATGTAGAACATGAAAGTCTATTCGTGGACTGTTTGGTACCTAACACACTTCATCCTATCTGCAAGCACTCCTTCACAATCCAGGGTTGGATTGTACGCCTGGGTCCACCTCTTACTATTTATAATCATTTTCAGATGTTTCTTCTTCTGTGAATACTCCCTTGCCTCAAGACATGACATTAAGTAATTTTACTTTTGTGTCTATCTAGTATCCACCTGTATTTTAGCACCCAAGACACTATATTTTAATGAATATTTGCATAGTAATATTTGGATAAGGGTCTCTATTAATCTTCCATTGCTACCTTAAGGAATTCACAAACTCAGTGGCTGAAAACAGCATCCCTTTATGTTTTCTCTCTGTACAGTGGTATTTTGGAGAGTAGATGTCATAACCTTTGCAAATATTTACCTTCCTCACCCCATCATCTAGTAGAGTTTTTAGCCCATGACAGGTACTGGAGGAGTGTTCAGTGACTGAAAAAATAAATGAATGAAAATTGAAAGTCATATACTGATGATATTAAGGATGATGAAAATAGAATACATTGTTTCTGAGAATTGATTACTTGCATTCAAATCAACGTCCTAGATTCTGAAATTCTTAATGTTTAATAGGGAGCAACTTGTGTGATAGTTTAAGATAGTTGTCTATTTTCCTGTCCTAGAAGTAACTGGGTTTTCATGATATAAGAATTATGATTGAATTTTTCTTGGACTGGGCTCTTGAAATTTTTCTGAGAGCAAACTATACAGCTAAAATGTAGCCATAGAAGTCTTTAAACCATTACTGAAATTACCATTAAAATTCAACTATAGTAAATGATATTTTAAAGAGTGACAAAGAATATATTTCTCAGTTACATAACTAGGGCTTATCACATTGAGAAACAAATGAAACCATTCAAATTCTTTCCTCATCGCTTCTGGGTAGAAGAATTACTTTCACATCAGCTGTTTTATATTGGCTACATGTACAGAATCAACACATTGAAGACAAAGTTTAATTTGTTCATCCTCCGGAGGAGCATAAAGGCTGTATATTAAGAGATTGAATTCAAAAGTATATTCCAATCAGAGATAGTTTGGCTTTATCTTTAATGCATAAGTATAACATCATGATATATATTCAACAAAGACATATTACTGTGTCTGCCACAGTCTAAGATATAAAACACAGAAAATAGTTGCTCCAGCATTGATGTCTTTTTGTTCTCTCTGTAATGTAACATATGTATGAGTTCATGGGCAGATTGCACTTGAAAATCTCACATTCTGTCATTTTCAGTGTAAAACAGATTCAATGCCAAACACAGCAAAGCTTGTCACAACATTATAAAACTTTGGGTAAAGGTCTCTATTAGACTCTTCCATTGCTACCTTAAGTAATTCACAAACTCAGTAGCTTAAAACATCATCCCTTTATTATCTCATATTTCCCTGGGTTAGAAGTGTAAGCACAATTGAATCCTCAGTGCAGGGTCTTGCAGGGTCTAAGGTGCCTCTTCATTGGAGGCTCTAGGAAAGACAGCTTTTATGCTTCCTCAAGTTTTTGGAAGAATTCACTTCTTTCAAATGGCAAGACTGAGGATCCTTTCATTTCTAAGCAAACAACAGCATATTGAATCCACATTCTACAAATCTCTGACTTCTGCTTCAAGCCAGAGGAAAATCTTTTAAGAGCTCATGTGATTATCTTAGGCCCACTTAGATAACCCAGGACAATCTTTCAATTTGAAGGTCAGGTAATTAGTAATCTTAATTACATCTGCCATGTCCCTTTTGTTATGTATTCATGTGAGTAGCACCAGGAGGTCAAGATTATGAGGGCCAAAATTCTTCCTATTATGGTCTCCTGCTCTTAATTTGAAATGAATGTAAGAAATTATATTGAGCATAAAATTCTCCTTTTGTTATTTTTTGAATTATTGCCCCTGTGGCCAGTTGATCTCAAGAATTGAGATAAATGAAGCTTAAATTTGCTGTGATTGTTTTTTGGCCCATTTTCTTCACCATGCAACCTCCATCAAAACATGTCTAATCCTATAAAGAATTCAAATGGAGATATTAGGTTTGATTTTTTTTTTTTAATTAACATTGTACGTACTTGTTTAAGAAAATCATCCATAGCCTTTTTTTAGTCACTGGGTTTTGGAAGTTATTACTCCCTTTGCTGATGACTTCAGGCCATATTTTTAGTGCAAATTAATTTTTAAAAGGCTTGCCAGTTAGGAAAGCATAGTAAGAACTCTCTGAATTCCTCTTTCCAAGTGCATTTAAATTTATGCATATACATTGTCAAGACAGGTAAGTGTGCTTTGTTAAAGTGAAAATGAGATAATAAGAACTTGATTATAACAATGATTGTAAGAAGGATCAGAGAATAATAATTAATTTAGCACAAATTTATGTAATATTAGGTCGTAGGTTCTTAAAAGTCCTTTCATATATACCATAGTAAAAGCTGAAATAAATCAAACCTACAGAAATAGTTTTATTTTTCCTCAAAGTGATATTCTTTTCTTTCTTCACCTCATATAGTTTCCATTGAAGGCATAGTCAATATCAATTATATATAGTGTCAATTGAAATTTGTTTCTTTATTCCCTGAAATCTTGAAGTGTGATCTTGGACAGTCCAACATGGATATGTCCATCTCCCTTTAAGGTTGAAGAAAGTTTCTGATACTTTCTAGTTCATTCAGTTATCTTTCACTATACTAATTAAAATAGGAAAATTTGGGTGTTTGAGAACTGGAGCCTAAATCTGTCTCATTATAAGATTGTACTTTGCTTACAGTTTGGGGATTGAGAAAGTTTATTGGATTTGGGCGTTAAGAGGTTATTAGAGGATGAAATCCACATTGTGATGGCTTGAGATTCTGCCTAAGTGGGATTTGGAAAAGTGGAAGCATCAAGCGAATTCTTAAAAGAAATGGAGCAGCTTTAGAACAAAATGGAAAGCAGTAGTAGATGAGGAAAGAAAGGACCCAGAAATGATTATCATTTTGTTGTGTTTTTGCCTTCAGGGTAAGATCACCATTAGGAATGTTTGGAGTCAGAGGATAATCAGTAGAATTTCCAGAGAAGAGTCAATGATGGAGCAAAGTCAGAAGAGGCACCAGAGGGTCGAACCAGGAAGCCTGAGTGTCTAAGCTTTCTTTAGAAAAGAGATATGGGTTTTTGTCTCTACAAAAGAACAGGAGGCAGTGGGCTTGCCCTTTTGATGCTGAGCAGAATTAATTTGATAGGCAGAGCACTACCATTCAGGGGAAGGTAAAGTATAAGAGGACCTGTGGACACTGTTTTGATAGTGGCCAGCTGAAGGTGGCAATTCCCACCTATTAGTAAAAGAGGTTGATTATTGGTTTCAAGTTCAGGGCTACAGTCAGAGGGAGTAGAAATCCTGGCTCCATCATTTAAACTCTATTGGGATTGATTTCACATACCATAGAATTCACTCATTTAAAGTGTTTTACTGAATCTTTTAGAATACTTATAGAGTTGTGGAACCATCATAAAAATTTAGTTTTAGAACATATTCAGCACCTCAGAAAGGAATGAGTTAGCAGTCATTATCTTTTCCTCCCAATCCCCCTTCCATGCCCCAGCTCCAGGTAACTGCTAATCTACTCTCAGTCTTTTCAGATTTGTCTCTTCATGACATTTCACATAAAAGCAGTGATGCAATATGTTCTCTTTTGCGATGCCTTCATATGGCATCAAGGTTAAGTTTATTTAAACTGTAGTTTGTATAATACCTCATTTATTTTCAAATATATCACATTTCTATCCATTCATAAGTTTATTGACATTTAGGTGTTTCCAATATTTGGCTTTTTTGTGAGCAATGCTGCTATGAGCATTTGTTATGAGTTTTGTTTAAACATGTTTTTTGGTTTCTTTTAAGTATATTCTTAGGAGTGATTTGTAGGGTCACATGATAACGTCCTGGTTTACAAAGTGTTCTACAATTTGCTTTGGTACCTGATTTTTAATGCCTCTGAGATTCACACTTTTCATCCCAACAAGGATGTAATAATTGTACCTAAATTCTTAGGGTTTAGAGGAAAGACCAGATTGTATAACAGATGTAAAACTTGCACACAAAAAGAGTAGTAGGGGTTAGTTTTACTTTCACAACATGACCTAGTGCAATAATAACAAAAATGTAGAATATGCAAATAATAATAACAATAATAATAATTGGGCTGAGAGCATCCATTAGCAATAAATATATTCTCAATCAGGCTTAAACCTAACTCCCATTTTATGTCTACTCCTTTGTCCTAAAATGTTGTATCTTATATCTCTATGTGTGTGTGTGAGAGAGAGAGAGAGAGAAACAGAGAGCAAAAGAGAAAATGAGACTGAGATGCAGGAGCCTGACCTTGCACACAATTGCTAGCCACATCCCTGCAAGCATTGTAAGAATTCCTCTTTAGAATTTTTTACTGGTCCAAATGCCTTTCCATTTTGCACAAAGCATTATTGCCTTGTCCATTTACTCTTGTCTATCCTTCCATCTAAAACTGACTTTAGGCCATTCGAAAACCAGGCACTAACCCAGAGAGGCTCAGGTAGCCATGTACTTCATCTCTGCTGCCATTTTGATGAGGACAGTCCTTTCTCTGCTCCACATTTCTGAGCTTTGGCATTTGTACACTAAGCTGACTTTAACCAAGAAATCGTAGTACTGGCTTGACATTTTCCCAACCAATCCCAAGGGGAATGATATGGAAAGAAGAATAAGATCTTAATCTTCACTATTACTAAGATAAAAAAAATATTTTAAAAATTAAACAGGTCATCTTAAAGTCCTAAAAGCAGATTTAGATTACTGACTTGTCTGTTTGCCTCATATTTGCATAATCTGAACATTTCTCACAGGGTGTTCTCGTAGGAGGAGCCAGAGACCTCACAGAGCTATCACCTCTGCTTGGACCTTATTTTATTTTGACTCTTGGCATCTCCTGGATTACATTAAAACTTCCCTATAGTCCTTCGGGATCATGACACCAGTTCAGGATTATATTGAAGGTCTGCAAGCTGGTGCAGAACACCTTGTATAATCTTGCTCTTCTTTACTTCTGTTCCCAACACTCTGTACCACACTTAGTTAACACAGGGACGTGCCATGCCCATGAGCTCTGGGCCTTGTTCTCTTTCTCTTCATGTCCTGGGCACACTTTGCTTTGTCTTTCAGGAATACCCATCCTGGGCTTTAAGCAACATATTGATAGGGATATTCCCAATTTGGAAAGAAAGAAATTCTTGTGGTATATAGTCTTTTAATTCAGATTTGTACTCATTGATAAGATTAGGAATAAGTGAATGGCAGCTGCATAGGGTATGAAGTGCAGGTTGTGGCAAGAGATCATTAGCACTTCCACTGTACTCTATGACTTGTCCTGGTTAGTCAACCTCCCAGTTGTCCTGTTCTCCAGTGACTTGCCAGGTCCCCCATCACTCCTCTGTCTTCTGCCTAATGTTACTTTCTTCCATTGGCTTCCATTGGCTCATGGTAAAAATCCCCAACTCGTCACAGCCTCCCTACTCCTTCTGATCTTCCTGTGACATTCTGCCACCATGTCTTTTACGAAGCCCACATGCATGATGAATTTTAGCCATACTGAACCCAACATAGTTTCTCATGGCTCTGTCTTCGCACATTCTTCTTTGTAAAATTCACCCACATAATTTTCTAAACAGCAGTAAGTAAAACAAAGGGGAGGGGCTGAATTCTAATTAATTCTGATAATTAGAATTATCTTCTGATACCTGAATCCACTACAGGATCTTATTATTTGGATCTCTGATAAGACTTATTGATTTTTGATTCTGTACATGGATCTTCTCCCCGTCCCCCTCTCCTTCCTCCTCTTCCCCCTCCTCCTCCTTCTTCTTCTTCCTCCTCCTCCACCACACATTCATGTTTGTTGACAAAAACTTGTCATTCATTTGTTCCCAAAGCTCTTGGTAAACTTTATCACTGGTTTCATTTTAACCACAGATGTTTAAAAATGCATTTAACCCCTGAACTAACTACGGAAAAGTCACCAATGCCACTTCTTCTGGGAAAGTATTAAAAGATGTTTGAAG
Source organism: Spermophilus citellus (assembly GCF_964194105.1). Lineage (NCBI taxonomy): Eukaryota > Metazoa > Chordata > Mammalia > Rodentia > Sciuridae > Spermophilus > Spermophilus citellus. The sequence continues at coordinate 46,414,299 of NC_138199.1, read as the reverse complement.
AGTCCTGATGTACCTGACATAGAAAAGAAATAATCTTTACCTGCTGTCTTTCTTATAATTGCTTTTTGGTTTGTCTTGTCTAAGGTCAAGGTACATGGGAAGTGTTGGTGTCCACCTTTATCTACAGTGATTTGGCAGAGAGAGCTCCAGCATTTTCCAACTCGACCATCTTTATTCTGCAGAAAGATGCTACGGTTGAGGTAGGTGGAGAGATAGGAGCCTGGAAATGACTTAAAACACATACTATCTGTTGTAACATTCTATTTTAATTAAATGGACCACAAGGGCTGCAGAAGAGTAGGTCAGTTGGCAATATAAACATGAGAAAATACTTAGGGCAGAGTACAGGGTGGACTATGACAGAGATTTGTTTTCTCACAGAAAAAAAAATGTGGCATGATCTTTGTAACACACGACTGTGTCCTTCTTTGGGGTAAGGTTGTTGCTTTGCAGAAAATAAATTGTGTGATTCAGGAGTGAGGAATCAGAATGAGAATCCACATGCTACTTCATAAATCACTGTGTAAACCAAAGTCATCTCCCAAGCCCCCGAATGTAAGAAATGTGACCACTTCCCTTTGGGAAATGAGAGAAACAAGGCACCCTTTTAAGTTTTTCTCAGGTCTTAATAAAGGTCTTCAGCTACATTCTTAGTTTGTTCTAAACATACCCTTAGGCTGTATCATTACAATCTACCACAAAGTGGGCAGAAGGTTTCTGGCTTTTGTTCTGATTGATATTGGAAGTCCAATCAAGTTTTAGACAGAAGACCCTTTTAAAGGATAGCTCTGTTGGTTAGGAATTGTTGGGGTCATGAGAATTCTGGGATCCAGAGGAGGAGCGAGAAAGGGATGTAGTAATAACAACCCAAGCAGAAGAAAATGGTGGCTGGCACTAGAATAGTAGATGTTTATGTGGTAAGGAATACATCTTGGATGGATTTTACATTTTAACTCAGTGGAATTTGCTGGGGAATTAAATGTACAGGGAAAAAAAAAGGAGTTGAAGATGATTTCAAGGATTATTATCTGTGAAAGCAAAACCACCAATAGGAGCTATTTTTGTGTTTACAGTTAAGAGGTGGGTACATTGGTGAACTTTGAGAGTTACTTATTAGGTACGTGGAGTTTGAGAGGACTCTCAGATATCCCAGTGGAGATGGTACCAGACAGTTGACTGAGTCTGTAGGTCAGGAATGACATCAGGATTCTCTCTGATCACTCTTACATGATTTTGTCAAAGCAAAAATTGCACAGGGAAAAATCTGAATGGACAACTAAGATATTACTCCAGCCTCTTGCAATAGGGAGAAGGAACAGAACCTAACTCCACTAGTACCAAGAGATGGAGAATTTTTAAGAGCTGAGGTATTATGTTGGAGGCCCAGCAAATGTGTGTGTGGGTGCACACACCCTAAGTGACCTTATGCAGAGGAAAAAAATTGACTTTCTCATATCTTAACCATAAATAGCTTTATAACATGGAACAAGGTGCCCACTGAAAGGAAGTTAGGCTCCTGCCCTCCCCAGAGAATGGGGGATAAGGTCACCATCTTCCTGGATATGACAATTTCAAGGGATGTTGCTCAGAGTCTAGAGAAAGACATGCCTGGCTTTGGCTTGTAAAACTGACAAAGAAAGAAATTACATAAAAGATTTACATCTCAAAGTGGCAGAGAAAGAATTTACAGCTACAAATTTTTGAAAGTAGATGCTCAAAGAAAAGGGAGAGGAGGGACTCTTTTAATTAGACCATCCAGATTCTCTAAGGATAGGGTATGATCAGGAAGTTAGAGGACAGGTCTAGACACAGGGCAAAAGCCCAACTAATATTTAGTCAAGCTGGGAGAAACACGAAGGTCATCTTGGCCAGTATTTATTAGACCATGGAATTTATGGTGTAAGCCAAAATATGCTTAGGGTGGATAAGTAGTATAGATCAGGAGACTTTCCCATCAAACTCATAGGGATAATTTCTCTACTATTAACATCCTTCATGCCACTCTAATGAAGCTTGGAAGAGCATCACAAGATATAATATTTCTGTGAAGATACATAAAACTTACCTTAATAACTGGGGCCCTGGGTAATGGTGCACACCTGTAATCCCAGTGGCTCAGGAGGCTGAGACAGGAGGATTGTGAGTCCAAAGCCAGCCTCAGTCATGGCAGGTGCTAAGCAACTCAGATACCCCGTTTCTAAATAAAACACAAAAGGGCTGGAGATGTGGCTCAGTGATTGAGTGTCCCTGAGTTCAATCACCAATACCCCCCCACACCAAAAAAATAATAACAACTTGGCAATTTACCAAGACAAAGTGTGTCAACTCCAAATATTTCTGAAAGGTCAATTACAAAGATGGTTTGACCTGGTTTCCTCCTGCAAAAGGTAGCTCCAGTAACATTTTTGGTATCTGTAGATTATCCTTTGTCTTTTTTCAAAAGTTGAACTTAACATTTTTCTAGTTACTTGCCCCTCTCACAGCAAAACTTGGGCACATTGAGAGTATGAACTTTATCTTTTTATATTGCTATTTCAGCACATGACTGTGCACCTCATATGTATTAATTAGATTCTCAACAAATATAGACTGATTAAAGTGGGGGCTTTAAAAATAGCCAAAGCTGGCACAAAAATTTTAATCTTCAAAGACTGCAAGAACAGTTGAAAATAGAAGGTGTGAAGCACTAGTTTTTTTTTTTTTTTTCCATATGGGATTTGGATTGTAGTACACAGGCGGGGGAGAGGAGAGACCAATATATTTGCCTAATGGTATCTACAATGCTATTTGTTGTATTCTGTTCTGTATTTTCTTTCTATGGAATGTGCTTGTTTCCCATTAGTGCTTCATGAATTAACCATAACTGCCACCAATGTAATTAAAATATTGATTGCCAAGAGGAAGTGAAGATTCAGCATTAATTCATTCAGCAAAAACTTATTGAGTCCTATTATATGTCATTCTTGCAATAGGTTCAAGGAATATTTATAATAGCAAGTAATTATCTTGGCTGCACAAACTTGGGGGTAGAATTGAATTATGAAGTACTGCAAAACCTCATTTTATGGCTCTGAACCCACCATATATATTCTTTTGTATGGCCAATTCTATGTGGTAAGGACTCCCCAGGATATTTCACAGTGGCATCTAGTACCAGGCCAGTGTTTGTGGCTGACTCTCAGTGGGATTCCCAGGAGCCTGCCATGCCCAAAGAATCCAAGAACTCAGGACTATGTTTAGTGAATATACTATGCCAATGCCTATTCTATGAATCTCTTTTTTAATAAACATTATTCATCTTTCCTTAACCCCCCTAATATATTTTCATACACCTGACTCTATCTTAGCAGGGTAAGTCCTTCCCACACCTGTACGATGGTGAACCTGGTTTATAATATTCATATGAGCTAATATATTAAGAACATATGATATGAAAACAACTGCATTAATCTTTGCAATAAATGAATAAGTTTCACATTTTTCTCATCCTTAGTTGACATAGAGGCATTTAAGTCACTTCCTCTGAATCAAACAGTCTGACTCCAGGGCTCATATTCTTAAACAGGCTCTACACCAAGGGATTTGCTGTCAGTCACCCATGCTCAGTTCCTGTTCATTATCATCAAGCACCTTGGTGCTTCTGTTAGAAGTATATAGATATTCTCACCACACTTCTCTCCAGGAATGTCTAGAACCCACCTAATAATTTGGATATGCAGCATAGAGTCACAGGAAGTAAACACTCTTGTGATAGATAGGAACAAGAGGTGGACACAGAATCCAGTGCTACAGAGTATCATATTTTACAGTAAAGTACAAAATATCATTAGAGAATGATGGTACTGAGGCCTGATACTGAAAAAAAGTCATTAGTCAATTCAGATGAGGTACTCATAGGCTGCTGCAGATGTAGGAAAGAAAGCTGGGGATGAGGGCGTCACCTGCCTATAAAGTTGAAAAATTAAATTGAGATGAGATTGTCCTGAATACTGTGCTAACATTTGAGCTTCTTTGTGCTTTAGTGAAATGTGTTTAAAGTGCTTTTGTGTTTGGAAGTTGGGTATGAGAAATACATCTCTGGTGTGAATGCAAAGGATGGAAAAAATCATGGTGCTCAATTTGACAACTATGGTTACTGTACAAGCAAGAGATGCTGAGAACTTGTATACTTCAGCAATGGTGAAAAGTGAAGAGAAGCAAGAGAAATTAGACAGACATGCCTGGAGTGGCTCTGTAGAATTTAATTAACTAATGAATGGCAGGGATGAGGAGAGGAAAAGGTCAACAATGCTTTCAAACCTTAGAATGGTTTCCTATGATGACTGTAATCCCCTACCCAGTCACCTCCCTCAACATCAAAATATGCACGATTGTCACACTGCTCACATCCTCCACCTACCATGACCTTTTGACTCTTCTGTGGAATCTATCAGATAGGACAGGCTTTCATTGGAGAGCATGTGACTTTTCCCAGGAAGTATTTTTCTCCCAGTGATCTCCATGTCTTAGGTCCTCAAATCCTTTAGCTTTTTCTTTACAAGAAAAGCCCAAACTGATCACATATGTAGAACTGTGTACATCTCACATATATTCACACTCACACATCCTGCTGGGGCAAAGTCTGAACACTTGCTTACGTCAATCTTAACCTGTTTTGACATTTGACCTCCTACTTTTTGTTTTAGTGTTTTTATTTATTTATTTACTTCTCTTTTCTTCTACTCTAAGACAAGCTTGTTGAGATAGAATTTTTATCCGTTTTTTGCTCATTGTTGCAACTCTGGTGTCTCTGAATATTAATTTAAGAAAATAAATTAATTCATAGATTAATAAATAAATAAATAAATTAATTAATTAATTCATTAATCCAGCCAAGCCAGTGAGTGGTCCCCACTTTTAAAATGCTATTTTCACAAATTTAGATGATATCTGACTACCTTACAAAAGTACTTGTGTACTTGAAACAGGAAAATATACAAAAGGACTCTTAACCCTACACACCTTTATATACATAAAATGTTTCCCTTCTCTTAAAGTTACTCTTAGGACTGAATACGGACTTGGGGTTATGGCATCAAAATATGCACGATTGTCAGTAGATTGTCAGTATGAATCTTTAAAGTTGCATTGAACACCTGCCTTATGCCAAACCTTAGCAGACACTTGGCCCTTCCAGTTTTTGAAACAAGCTATGGAAGCAACAAGACTTTGAAAGGGTCATAGTTATGATCTGTGGATTGTGAGAGTTCTGACAAAAGTTGGTGATTGAATCAAAATGGGAACAGAGCTAAAAATTGGGCAGGATTTAGGAGGGGAGGAAGGTAATAAAATACTGTTTATTTTAACTCCACTAAGCAATCCCATTTGGAAGCAAGAAATTTTTAGTTCTCTGGAACTTGAATAGTTTCCAACAACAACAACAACAACAAAAATGAAGGAGTAATGTGCTAAACTAACATTAGGGATTATCTGAGGTGTCATCTACCCTTGGCATGATGTGAGACCTCTGTGTTGGAGACACCCATGAGAATTCAAATTGTCCCCCATCCATCTATGAAACCAACCCAATTTGCTAAAAATAAAGTCACCAAATCAAATTACTGAAATTCAATTTGCAATGTAGTAACTGCCAAAAACCAATCTTCCTGATGAATACTTTGCTAAATGACTGATTTAACAAATTTATGAAATTTGGTAATTATAATTTTTAACAAATAAACAGAATGATTTGAGAGCTTCAAAAGGAACATTTGTGAAAATTCAACAAAAATATACAATTTAAGTTGCTACTATTGAATCATGATTTTACTAACATTGCAATTCAAAGTATTACGTTAAAATTCTAAATATGTGTATATATTCTTTTCAAAATGAAAATTGTATGTCTGTAACCCAAATTTTATTACTCTATATGGGAAATGCTCAGTTTTATGTAATTAAAAAAAAACTTTATTTTGGTTTTGTAATCTCTAACAGCTTTAGGAATCATTTGACATTTTCAGGTGGAGTTACAATTCATTTGCACTGTCTGGAAATTAGTTGCCGTGATTTATGATGTGATGTGGTTGCTCCTGTCACTTCCTAGTTTATTTCTATTCATAGAGTCAATTATAGTTTCCCCTTGAGGGCATCCTCACCTCGCTTCCTCACTTGGACACTTTTAACCTTTGATATTGAATCTTTCTCCTTACAGCTAACAAGTTGATGCTTCTCATTGCTTCTTGTTAGAAACCAAACATTCAGCAATTCATTAATGATGTGATCCATTCAGCCACTTTAGATTGCTTTGAGAGGTTTTGGATGTTATTTCTTTTACTTTCCAAGTTTAAGGCACATCAGCTATAATGTGTTACTTTTAGCAACTACCTCAAAGATAAATTTAACATCATTATTAAAAGTAAATATTTATGTACCTACATATGCATACTAGATATATGTGTAAATATATGTGTATATATATCATATTCTGTATATATAGAGGTGTGTATATATGCATCCTCATGTATATAAATATATGTATACATATATTTCTGTATCAGTAGAGATCAGGATTGTATATTCTAACAGAATTATTAAGAAATCATCAAATCTGTGAAATATGTGACAATATTTTGATAATCAGTATATTTGGTGATATTGACAAAATCAATTGAAAAATTGATCACTTGGAAAATGGCTTTTCATTCATTTTGTCTGAATTAACCACTCATCCAATTGATTAATCTGTAACCTTCATTTCTATGAATGTTTACAATAATAGCATTCCACATCAAAGCATATCCATGACTCTCCACAGAGTAAATTTGTTCAGGTCTAGACACCTGATTCTAGCTGAGCGCATCAGTATCTTTCCCAGAACTTTGGTTACTGCAACCATAAAATGAAGCCAATCTGTCATTTGGGTCCTATGATTGCTTGGCTATTGATGGAAGCCAGGTAGACAAAGAAGACAGAGGGACACTGGAGGTGAAGAAATCCAATTTGAAGAAAATAAAGAAGATAGTCAGATAGACAGAAAAGAGCAGAAATAAGGCTAAAACAATCTTGAATGAAATCGAGAGTGGGTTCCAATTGTTCCTGAGACTTAACTGCATTTACATTTCTGAGTGTCTTGAGTCAGGGAGATTCTTCCTTTTGGGTAAACTGAATAATTTTGAGTTTCTGTTACTGCTATAATTTGGATATTGAATGTCCCCCAAAGGCCAATATGTTAAAGACTTGAGATTATTAGAAGGTGGTAGAATCTTCATGAAGTCGGACCTGGTAGGAAGTGTTTAATTCACTGGGACTGTGCCCTCTAAGAAGACTGTGGGATTTGACTTTATTAATTAGTTTATAATAATATATATTTTTAATTTTGTTGGATGAATTAAAATTTGTTTGTAAATAGTAGCCTCAAATTTCAGTGTGAATATACCCCTAAAAGTTTCACCTATTGACAGTAATCAAGTTACACATTCTGTATACCGTAAATTCTATAGATTCTAAGAGAACTAGAAAATTATTAATGAATGACATTGTAGAGCATCATGGATTTATATTCATAACAGATTTACTGAATGATGTTAAGAACCTGCAAGCTCCAATTATGTAGGCATATATATTAACTTCATTCTATGCAGGTAAAATCAAAGAACAAAGCCAATGCAGACTTTGTGTGCAACAAAGGGCTGATTCTTACCAAGTCCTTGCAGTAGGTAGGTGGGATGTGTGCCAAACATGAACAAATCTTTCCTTCTGAAGACATCCATAAAATCATAGTTTCTGTATTTCTTTTTCTATACTAGGGATTGAACCCAGAGGTGCTTAACCATTGAGCCACATCCCTAGCCGTTTTTATATTTTGAGACAGGTTCTCACTAAGTTTCATAGGGCCTTGCTAAGTTGCTAAGGCTAGCCTTGAACTTGTGATATTCCTGCCTCAGCCACCTGAGCCACTGGGATTACAGGCATGCACCACTGTACCTAGCTATTTTCTATATTTCTTTCTTATATGAGTGTGTCTGTCATATTTGAGTGGGTTCATGCAATCCTGGACTCTTGAGTTTGAGTTTTGATTTTCTTAATATCAGTCTTACAGCCATAAGATATTATTATTCTCAATAAGTATAAATACACATAAATTTTATGAATATTGAGATACTCATTCCCTAGAAACTGAAAAAGAATTTTAAAAAGTCTGCTGTGTTCTAAGGTATAAAAAAATGGCTACTAATGCACTCATGCAGAAATGTTCACCAGTAGAACTAGAACATTTGTGTAGGGCAAGTAGGCCATATCATTGCAAGAACCATGAAGCAACAACAAAAAAAAAACCTTCATTTATCTTAACCCTGAAATTTCTCATGAGAAATTTATACTTAGAAAATAATCATGAATGTGGACATTAATTTGTATTTATCACATAATTTGTAATAGCAAATAACAAAGCATGTTCATCATATCATTTGCAGTAGCCAATTGTTAGTACCAGCTTAAACATCAAACATGAGAGAAATAATGCAGAAGAAAAAAAAACATAATAGTAGATTATTTTGTAGTCAGTAAACAAAAATTTGTGAAGATTACTTAATAATTACTTAATAAAATTCTCTTAAAATAGAATATTTGGTCATAAATATTCCATATTAAATATAATAAGATTTAGTAAATAGCCATACAATTATAGTTATAAATATAAGCTTGTCTGCATATACATATATGCAAATGGGATTCTAATTTTGTCTACTCCAATTCTGTATATTCTGGGAGATAACTCTAAGATTTCTGGAAAGTAAGAGCAGTAGCATCATCAGAGGTTGCCAGAGGTCACCACCAGCCACACAGCCAGACTATATATGCCTATGTGTAGTCCTTAGTAGTCAAATGATGTTTGACATCTCTTACTCTCCCTCTTACATGTCTTTGTGAAGTGCTAAAGGACAATTTTAGCAGTTTGGACTCCTGCTGATGTGTCCACCCCCATATCATTCCCCTGTTTGTTCCTCTTCTGTCAACTTGGATTCTGTGTCCTGTGGTATCATCTCAAGACTGGTTGAACCCTGGACAGGAACTTCAGTGGGTTAGTTTTGAGAATTCACGGGGTCCCAGCCATTCTTCTGAACATATTTGAACTACTTGAACTCAGCTTCACAAGCCCTGGCCAGCTCTGTCTATCAGTCTCAGGTCGCACTCCTGCCATTTCCAATGAGGACTTCAGGTTGTGTTGGGTCTGTCTGGATGACGTGTCATCAGGGGTCCCCAGGACTCTCTTCATTTCCAGATGCACAGCCACTGGTATTATGCAGGTCTTGTTGCCTTTGGTGATTGGCTTTCAGTCACCCATGTTTGGGAGTTCATGTGACTACCTTGCTATCTAGCATTTTTATAGAACTAGGGCTTTGACTTTACTCTCCTAGTTTGTGTTTCAGTTTTATAGGGGAATATGGAAAAAATTAAAGAACAACGAAGATTTAAAAATGATATCAGAGCCACCATAATCACATAATTGGGAACAGTTCTTCTAGTATAAAGCACCAGTATTGAACATGTCATGATAGAGGAATTAAGAATGTAAATAAAAATAATAATATATAGGATTATAAGACATAATTCATAGCATTTAATAGGAAATGGAAAGGATATTAATATATCATGATATCTGAATTTTTATTTTACAATAACACCTGGCTATTTATATACTCTTTGGTGAAGGATCTGTGATCTTAGGTACAGCTTTCCCATATGTAAAGTAGTTGGATTGTGATACACATTTGCTTAGACATCTTATAGTTTTATATGAGAGGGACACACACCTTTATATTTACATGGCCATCCATCCAGCCCTATTCAAAAAGTTAAACGTTTTTCTTTCCAGAATAAAATCTAATTTCTTTATCATGATACACAGTATCTAGTGTCCACATTCTGCCTCTCCTTTATCCTGCCCATTTCCAAATCTTCCCTATGATCCTGAAGCTGCAATTCACACACACTCACACACACACACACACACACACACACACACACACACACACACACATTCACTCCTCTGTTCTTGCTCGTATGATCTTGTAATCTGTTCAGATATAAACAAAAATGTATTTGCCTCCAGCTCTGCATATTGAGAATCTACCTCTTCATTTCACCACCTGCTTCCATTAGGACATCCATCAATTTCTTCAGCTACCCCTACCCCAGTGTTCTTTCTGAGATAGAACTTTGGCCATACCATGCCTTAAATTATAACACAAACCAATCATCGAAGTGTAGGAGTCAGACCAGGATTAGAACTGTGATTTTTGTCAATTAATAATTGTAACAGTGTAACTGTGTTATTTTAATGTAGGGACAATAATATAAAACATTTCATAAATATTTAAGATACTCTGTAACCATCTATTTCACAATCAGGATCAGTTACAATGATGTCCACTTGACATCTTAGAGTCATGTTTACATGTCTCCAAACCAGGTGTCAATCAACCCTCTCTTGCCCATTGGGGGAATTACACAGGCATTCAGTTTCTTAAGCCAAATGCCTTGGATTTTTTACTTACATTTTTGTTGTTTTCTATTTCTACCTTTCCTTCTCCTAATTTATCAGCCAGCAAATTCTCTCTAGTTTCAAAATGTATCTCCCTTTCTACTGCTGTCTGAGCCAGTGTCCATCACTGGGCAAAAGCAGGCTTGGAATGTTCCACTTTTGCTCCTAAGAACTATTCTCTGCTCTTTAGAACAAGCAGATATCCTCTGAAATATGCAAATTAAATAACATAACCTTCTTTATCAAATCATTGTTTAACTATTCTTTGAACCAATCCAGACTCAGCATACTCTACAATGCCCTACAGAAACAGTGCTCTGTATCTGTCTGAGCCCAGCTGGTAAAAATCATCCACCTGCGCTTTGCTTTAGCCACCGTGGCCACGTTGTCCTTTTTCAAACACTCCAAGATTGTTCTCATTGCAGAGCATTAATATTTCTGTTTCTTCTCCCCAGAGCACTGTGTCCTCGGGCTTCTTAAAATTCCTTGTGAATTTCTGTACATCAGTTATGCCTCTGAGAATTCAATTCACATCGACAGATTTTTATGATGCCATGTACATTTCATTTAAGCTATATATGCTATTTTTTTTCAGATATATACTTCAAAGGGTCATCAATAATAAAAAAAAAAGACCCTGCTTTCATGCAGAGGATGCAATGGGAGAGTTAGGAATTGAATATCACAATAGCAAACATGAAATTCCAAACCAAAGTCTTAGTATTTTAAAAAGGAACCTTCCGATCTTCACACCAAAATCCCTCCTGACTTCCATGATATCAACAACTGGAGCAGGAGCTCCCTCTGCCACGGGTAGAAGAGGGATCGGTGGCAAACAAATTTTATGTTGTAAGATATTGTCATGATTTAAATCATATCCATCTAATGGGCATTGTGACATATCACTGCATATCTCATAGCCCTCACCCAATTTAAACTTTATTTATGTCATTTCTGCATTTGAAATGCCATGCTTATCCTACCATATTCCAAGTTTCCTGGGATATTTCTAATTTTTTTTTTACCTAGGTAGTATCTATGTGTTGTGAAATTACTCTATTAGCTTTTATAAAGTATTGTCTGACCAATTATATAGCATTTTATTGTCCCTTTTTTATGGAACATATTACTAGGTGGGAGTATCTGGTGTATTTATTTTATATGTGGCTAAAATATTTTAAGTGTTTAAATATTTTAAAGAATAAATAAAAAAATAAAAACTAAGCTTGACAGTTTAAACATCACCCTATACTGTTATGCAAAAATTAAAATTAAACATGAATGGATATTTTTCTAATTTCTATCTTATAAAGAATTTAATTATTGATTCTCAAATAATTTGTGCTGCATTTACAGGAATCAGCTATTAGTAAAGATCCAGAAGAACATGTTAATGTTTCCAACAATCTGGACTTGGGAGGCTGGCTACCTCTAATCCATCCATCGAAAAAGTTCTGAGGCTGAATTTCTGCTTTATATATCATGTGTGTCCATCATCTGGGACAATCACTAAAGCCTTTTTGAATATCTTTGCTTTAAACAGTAGCTATAATTAAATGGGAAAAGACCAAATTGCTTATTTTTATGTTGAGCAAAATTTTCTTGCATGCACTGTTATCACAATTGCTCTCTTCTTTGAAAAATGAGGAATTTCTAAGAGATATCTGTAACTTCTAAAGAACAGAGCACAACATTTGTTCATATTTTATATTTAAAACTAACATTAGGGGCTGGGGATGTGGCTCAAGCGGTAGCGCGCTCGCCTGGCATGCATGCAGCCAGGGCTGGATCCACAGCACCACATACAAACAAAGATGTTGTGTCCGCTGAAAACTAAAAAATAAATATTAAAAAATTCTCTCTCTCTCTCTTTCTTTCTCTCTCTCTCAAAAAAAAAAAAAGAAAAGAAAAGTAACATTAAGTGTTTATTTTCTAGTTTGTTCATATATTCACATATTCTTTGTTTTTGTGCAATCTAGTGGTTATCTTCTAACTTCTTATGCTGAAAATAATTTTAACTTTGATGTTTCAATGTAGCTCCTTAATGCTTTAAAATTTTCTTTAATAGAACATTAGCTTATCAGGTACTTTATAAATTTTATTGCTCAATTATAAATCACACTGTGATTTTCAAGAATGGAACATTCCCATACAACTGCCATCCAGATTATGAAAACACATATCAGTAATCACACAAAAGTTACCTTCTTCCAGGTTCCAGAGGTAACCACTACCCTGACTTATATTACCAAAGATTTGTCTTGCCTATTTTTCAACTTTTTGTAAATGCAGTGATGTGGTATTTTAAAAAAATGTTAAAAAAAAACTGTAGTAGGAAAATAGATTCTGGGGTTAAGGGAGCTAGTCTGAATTTATTAAAGAGTAAAGTGAAGAAGCCAAAGAAACAATACACAGAAATTGAGCCAATCTCAAAAATTAAGGGAAAAATCCAAGAAATGACAACTCTTGTGGATTTGCAGTAAGAGCTTACAATACACACACAACATTGGATTTTAGTAGATATTGACTACTATCATCTTGTAAGAAAAGTGAAGGAGTTGTTACAGTATGAGCTGTCAAATATGATGAGCTTTGCTCAAATTTTGGTTTCAGAAGCTACTAAATGTGTGGATTTGTTCAGAGTGGGTAAGTTTGTTGAGCCTCAGTTTCTTTACCTATTAAAATAAAAATGGTGATACTACTTTGTACTATTTGAGCATCGAATAAGTTAATGGATATATCTTGGCATTTATTTATACCTATTCAAATAGTAAACACTTTTTAAAAGTACTTATTATCCACTAGGCATTATTCTTAGTGTTTTCTTGTGTTTTAATTCCAACCACATGAGAGTAGTCCTATTGATGTCATCATTTTAAAGATGAAGAAAAAGACACACAGAAACAACAGGCCCAAGATCACAGATTTTATGCCCAGCTTTGTTAGCACTTGGGCCAAAACCAAGTGGTTCTTGCTTTAGTGCAATAAAACCCAGTACTGTACTACTTCTCAAATTATGTTGGTCCCCTACATATTTCTCCTTAAAAAATTGTTTACAGAAATAATTGGATGGAGTATGTTTAATTAATTCTGTGTGTTCAATTAAAAATATGTCTAGATTTTTTTCCCCCATAGTGCTCCATTTGGGTTATTCCAATAAATATTATCTTCTCCAAATCCCCTAAAAAGGAACTGCTTTTTGCATCTCAAAATCCCAATGTAATGGCAGTGTTACCAATGATGTCCCTGCTAGAGTTCTGGCATGAACATGTAGTTCCTGATTGGCCTTATTTCTGCTCTGTTGATTAAGAGACATGCGCAAGCAAAGATGTACGATATTTGAATTGGAATCAGCACTACAACCTAGCAGCATGTGAAAGATTCAGCACAATTTTTAAGCTTTACACAACTTTATTTCATTGTTTATTCTTATATTAAAAATAATATAATTCTACAAATACTAATTTAAAGAGGGCATGTTCTTTTCTCCTGAAGAAAGTGTTTCTAAACTGAACAGAGTTCTAATTTGTGGAGATATGGGTAATTGAGCACTGGCCCCAACTTCACATCTTTATAAAAAAAAATAAGAACAGCTTGCTTATTATTTCTGTATTTTATAAGCATGGCCAGAGGCTTATCCATACCAATTAGAAGACCCATGCATACAGATTGTAAAAAAATAAACACACTTCAAGCTCTTGTGCTGAGAGACTGGAAGCACATCTATCGCAGGTTATTCTGATACTTGCTTTCCCCATCACTGCAGCTCAAATCAGCAAATGTATTTTGAGCACAAACATCAGTTACGGGAAAAGCAGATCTAAAGTGTACTATGTCGGTAGATGGCAGAAGATGTAAGAAGACCTCATGCAACATTAATGTTTTTAACAAACTCAACTGGACTACCACCGTATCTCCAGCACTATTTTAGGTACAAGTTCTTAGCCACAAGGACCTTACATTGTAGGAGGGGAGAGAAATAACATGACTTTAACAGATAATTAAAATAATTACAACCATCACAGATAGTCACATAGGCTCTGAAAATAAAAAGCTAAATGGGAAATGGGCAAGGAAATAGAAATTGATAATCATGTATTTAATGAATGGTATTATTTTCAATGGCTCACGTGACCTGTAAGTAGTAAGTTTGGCTGTACCTTCGACTTTTCCTTCCCACCCATATCTTCACTCCTCTTCAACCACAAGGCTCCTGTCTATTCTTCAGACATACTTGGCACTTTTCTCCAGGTATGGTTCTGCACTGAAAGTCCCCCTTTTCTGGATCATTCTTTACCCAAAGTTAAGATTCTGTCTTCTCCCTCCCATCATTGTTGACAAGGCAGTTTATCTATGAGCTCCTTTCTGACCACTCTTTAAATTTCGGTTGCTATTATTTCTCTAACCCCGATGTGGTTTTTCTTCTCATTTTGAGATTACTTTCAGAAATACCATCTAATTATCCTATCTAGTGTTTATTGTTTATTTTAATTACCTTCCTATCCCTATTTGAATATAAGATAGTTGTGGGCAGAGGTCATTGTTTATTTTATTCATTGATGTAGTCCAAATTCATAGAATTGTACCTGGTTAATAGGCTTTCAATAAGCTATGGGAGTTTCAAATAACCATGTAATAGCCATAAAAAGAAGGGAGCTCCAAAAGGAGAACTTGAGGGAGCATTGTATTGGCATCAAGAATTGAGACAGCTATACACACATATGGTTTGCTTAGAATTAAATAGAACACTTGTAGAGGAGAAGTGAAAATGAAGAGCATAGTCAACAGTGCTTGGAATGAAGAATAACGTGACATTTGCAATTAGGTATAGAGATAGAAGAGCAGATCCAGAGAAGATCCACTGCTATACTAATGAAAGGAGAGAATGCCACATAGTCATGCTTTGCAGGAAAAAGACTGTTTATGTCCATTGAATGCAGGACATGCAGAATGGCTTGATAAAGCATATAAGTAACGCAAACAGTAATGAAATGGCCATGGCAAAAGTAGGTAATTCATTTTGGAAAGTTTAGAAGTCTAATCTGCCATACTATGCAGTGTCTTTAGACTGACATTTTAGAACCTGGATACCCACTTGCAAAAAATTTTGAGTTAACTGTTTTGAGGAGTAGATTCCTGTGATGAAATCATAGTCGTGCCACTTTGAGAAGCTGATGTTGTACTTAATATTTTATTAGACTCTGGATGCAAAAATGAGTATCACAGAGACCCTATAGTATCTGAGCTCATATTTCACATGTAGTATTATGTATGTTAAAAAGTAATAGGAGATGTTTTGAGCTGAACTGAATTTCCCTTAAAAAAGGCATATTGGACTCCTCACTAGCCCTAGTTTCTGCAGAATATGATGTTGATTGGAAATATAGTCTTTCCAGAGATAATCAAGTTAAAATGAAAGATTAATTGGCACCTGGTTCAATGACTGGTGTGCTTTATTCAAATGGAATTTTTTCCACAGAAACTTGCTTATGGAGAGTGTCATTTGCAAATGAAAGCAGATGTATTGCTGATGCTTCTGTAATTCAGGGAATGCCAGAGGTTGCTAGCAAACTACCAGAAGCTAGGACACAGGCATGAAGCAAGTTCTCCTCCATAGCTCTCGAAAGGAAACAACCCTGAAAACATATTAAATTCACATTTTTGGTCTCCAGAACCATGCGTCAATCAACTTCATTTATTTAATTCATCCAGTTTGTGGCACCTCCCTATAGCAGCTCCAGTAAACTCACATGGGAAGTAGGGCTGGAAGTTACAGAAGACAAAGATAGAAAGGTGTGGAGGGGAAATGTGGTTATAAAGATTGTTAGGGTGTCAAGGTTGGATTTTGGTGGCTCATAAATACCTTCAGGAATGAGAGTGGAATGGTGAGTTTTGCATTTTACAAAGAAATTCTGGCATCCTTGAGACCAATGCATATGAGCCAGATGAGAAGTCAGGAAGCTAGAAAATAGGGTATTGTAATTATGCAAGTGAGAGCCAAAGAAGGACTGAAGTTGGAAAGAATGGTTAGAATGAAGATGCATAGATGGTTTGCAAAGATATTGAGAGGAGAAAATCGATAAGTTTCAAATATTGATGAACTATGTTGAGGAAGATAAGAGAGACTTTGTCATACCCAATGGGAGAATGGTAACACTAGGTTTATAAAAAGGTAATAATCATGATCTAAGGTTGGGTAAAGAGATGGATTATAGACAATGTTATGATCAATCTATGTATAAGATGGTTTCCAGTGGACAAATGGGCTTGTGGTTGGTCTTCTGTGAGTTTTTTAAAATTATTATTTTGAGAGAGGGTCTCCTTAAATTGCTTAGGGCCTCACTAAGTTGTTGAGCCTGGTTTTGAACTTTTGATTCTCGTGCCTCAGCCTCCTGAGCTGCTGGGATTATAAGTATGTGCTACACGCCCAGTGAGTTTTGAATTAGATAAAAAATATGATGAAATTAAAATTGTATCAATAATATTTTTGTACAATTTGAAGGCTTAACAAAGAGGATACAAACTATAGAGTGTATGTATTTGGGGTGGGGGAACAGGAGCTTGGTGTAATTTTGGCAATTCTGACACTAGTTCAGGAAGGATCAGCTTCCAGTAACCAAAAGAAAGCAATAATGACTCTTGCAATGAAATAGAAAGTTTCACTTTATCAAAAAAAAAAAAAAAATGCAATGAGAGCAGCACAGAAGAATGACGGCTTTAATAAGAGATCTAACCTTGCCATGACCTTCTAAATAATAGATTTGATTTAAATTTCCAATGGATGTTTACTATATAAATAAATACAAACATGCTAAGAAGAATTAACTTCAATATTTTCATCTAATATATAGGTATGAACTTTCTGGGTGATCTTTTATTGATGCACATAAAGATAAAATAGCTGTCAAAAATTTCTTAAATTATGTAGAGTAAAATGCAAAATGAGAGATTTGACCCATACCATTTACTCCTTTAATGTGATATTTATAACAGGAAAAATAATGCACCACAATGCTACAGAGAGTTACCATTTGCATATTTCCCTGCAGAAAGAAAAACAAAAACTAAAACAAAACCAATAAATATTTTTGTGCAATTTATGGCTAGAAATCCTATTGATTTATTATGCTTGTGACTGATATTGAACTTTAATTGTAATCCAACAAAACTTACTAGCCTAAAACAAAAATGTAAACAAATCAAGCATTTAAAAAAATGGATAGCAAGTGGAAAGGGGTGAAGAATAGTAAATAGAAAAGAAATTAGTAGCTTGAGTCAGAAAGCCTGCCTTCAAAATCTATTTTAAGAAATAACTAGTTGTGTGATTTTGAGGAATTTATATGACTGAATTTTCTCACTGGGAATGTAGTCGAGAGATTTGCCACTACAATATGGTGTTTACAGAGGGAGGATGAGAAATCATAAAAACTCACATAAATAAAATTGGTAATTGATTGCAATAATGGCACCAATTTTAAGACTTCCTCATATCCATTATTTTGCTAATATGCTCCTTCATTGATTTGAAGCCTATCCTTATTGCCTTTCTTTAGCCAACTGATTATTAGAAAATTTGACACTAGCAGAAATTTGAAAATGCACATGCACATTGCCATTTCTACTCTTGTGCTTTTGTTACTAATACTGAAACATGTACAGGCCAGCCTAAAAGAAGTATGTGAGAAAGAAACATAAAGACTGGCCCACATGCACCTAGCCAACCAGGCACACATGAGAAACCTAGGCCAATATTAGCAGGACCAGCTTCATACTTTTCACCAGACTGCAGAGGAATGCGTGAACACAGAAAAACTAGGAGTTCTACCTGCTACCCTATTAGTTATGTAACAAGTAAGACATGGTGATTGCTCTCAGACCCTGAATGTCTTGGCAGTTTGTTACACAGTATTATTATGATAGATAATTTCAACATCAAGGAAGAAACAACAGTAAGGATAAAAAGTAATAAAAGTTTGGCTCTATTGTGGTAGAACTATGAAGGAAATCCTTGCCATATCTGCATATTAGTGTAAATGATTCCATCTGTACCCATTTCATTCTTAAAATACATGCTCTTAAAAAAAACTCATGTACTCCCAGGCCTTAAGTAGTCAATCAATCAATATTCTTTAAATATGATGACAAAGAAGTTATTCCTACGTTCTCATAACCAGTTACAGAAAACAGAGAAAGTCGGGTCTAGATATCAAATGCAAAAATGGCCTTCATCTGTTCTTCCTACAAATAAACTAATACTGAATTTGTATAACACTGTAATAATAACTATGAGATTATAATATATTATAATTGCCTTTTTAAATTACCACAATTAGATAGATAATCCAATTTTTCATTGACCAGAACAGTAGAATGATATTTCAATGTATTTGAGAATTTTTCCAATTTATTTAAAAAGTTGTCAGGGGAGAGCTTTAAAACACAGTTTAATTATTACTGACGATGGAAAGGGGAAAATATATATTCTTTTGGAGAGCGTCTGCACAATTTTAATAGAGATATATCTGAGAAAACCTATAAATTATTCTTAAGAAATGTTATGAACCCAAAGGATCATAGATATGCTCAGCCAATTATTTTTCACAAGTATTCTTGTACAAATAAATGGGTAAATATGTTTGTAATTAATAAGTAAGCACTGGACATGAATAATACAAAGTACAAATAGTTCATTGATACTAATTGATACTAAGGCAAGGCATATATTAACATATCAGGTAAAATAATGTTCAAAGAAGTTAAAGGAGATCAAAATTAAAGATAAGATCTGCTTTTCTTTCAGTATAATTGAGATAAATAATTTTATCCTTTATTACATATGTGAATTAGAATTTAAGCATTAGCACTTGAAAATAAAAGAATTAGAATATATACTTTTGAAACCAATAACAAAAGTAAAAGATAAGGTAGAAAACCAAACCAAACTTAACAAAAATAAAGAAACCAAGTTTGGTAGATTGAAGTCAAAATTTCAGGGGATTGTAAAAACAAAACAGGATCAATAATCACCTATTAATATAGATGGAATAAAGTTACACCTTGAAAACAAGGAGTCTGAAATGGCATATGAAGCCATCAGTCATAAGAATACTTATAGATAAAGTGACTCAAATATATAAGGACTCAAACAATAATGAATGGGGAAAGTGACACCAGGAAAGTATTAACCCCAAATAGCTGGTGTTCACCTGTCCTTGAAGACATTTTTAAGGATGGTGAATCCTTATTAAGGACACAATGATGAAATGAACTGTTTTTCCAGAAAGACGTAACCACTCAGGTCCAGGATTCATCTAAGAGCTTTAATGAAAAACAAAAGGCAAAATTGCAAAGAGATCTTGATAAATTCATAGAGACAGATTTTAATATCTCTCAGCAATTAACAAATTTTTAATAACCAATGATACTTTTATAAATATATAAAATCTTATATTTAACAATTAGAGCAAATGTTGGGATCCATTATAGTAAAGATTTGTGTTTCTATCTCTGTATCCAAAATATCATCCCATTCCATTTAAATAGACATGCAAGTTTTGTAAGAATTAGCCATATAAAAATCCACTTAAGTAAAATGGAGAACACCTTAAAAAGAAAACTAACTTTTAAAAGTGGATTCAAGTAGGAAGGATATCAGACCAAGCTAATAATTATAAGAATATAAACGTTACATTAAAATCCACCCAGTTTTCCCCTCCTCACCTACATATACCAGACACAGATTGTTTGACAGGATATTTCTACTAAAATTTCAATAACCCAGTAAACCTCACGTTACAAAATTATTTCACAGGATAGAGACAGAAAACATGTTCCAGACACAGCTAGTATAACTTGATATAAAAAGGAGATGCAAAGATTAAACAAAATAGCATTATACACTGATTTTACATACAGAGGTAAAAAATACTCTACATAAGATTTTTATCTGATATGGCAGTACTCTAAAAGTTGTATTCCAGTATCATAGTAATGTCTTATTTCTACCATAATTTTTAGGCTCTTGACCTCAATCTACCAACAAGATAGAAATTTTATAAACAGCCATGTTAGTATTGCTCTTAACTTTTTATATGATCCTATCAACTTCATGTGTATTCATAATTTTGAATAGTTTGGCAATAGGGACTGTTTTTAATGATTATAGGTTATCAGTTGATAGTTTTTCTAAGTATCTTTCTATAATTTCCTCAAAAACCACCTCTGCAGTAAATAAATGAAGAAATTAAGGCTCTGTAAAATTAAATGAAAATTAGAAGAATGGTTTTGAGGAGTTACTCCATGACAATTAGAAAACCTCTTAAGGAGCAGAATATTTTACTATTTCATTTAGGTTTCACATTTACATTTTCCCTTTAACATACTAATCCATTCATATCTTGGGTGGTTTCATATTATGCAATGTCACTGCCTGTTATAGTTCATGAACACACATTAAGATGTATTTACTAAAGTGCAGTTCCAGAGTCAGAATTTCAATAATACCTTTAATGTTATGAATATGCTAATTTTGCTATAAAATCAAGCGAGGAAAACTAATTTTATGTTTAAAAATAAATGTGCAAAACAAATCTGTTGAAACATACAAATACAACTGGATAACTAGTGGAATATTTTGCATAGTAAGGATACCTTCTGAGACCAAGGTTCATATTCCTGTAAAATGCATACTATAAATTGTATTAGGTAACTGCATTAAGTAACTGTATAAGGAAGATCAGGTCATAAGTTTTAAGCAGATGTACTTTAATCTCTATATACCCCAGTGTTACATTTCTGAATTCTAAGTAATTTGACACTCCATCACACACACACACAAAAATTCCTAAATCCTTATACTTGAGTTTTACTCTTCAACCTTTCTCTGGATGAGAAGGAAAACCCAAGTAGTATAGTAACTTCAAAGTTATTATACTTGAAATAGCATAATTAAGCGATGAAATATTTGAGGAAGTATGTAAAGCCGTGAATAACCTCACATTGTGACTTGCTATAATATAGTGATATAAAGTATTATTTTGTAACTATATATGCTTGCTTAACAGCACATAGTCTTGATTTGGATAGAATAGGGACCTTTTCAGTGTATTTGCCACCGTATTTATTAAGTCATCTGTTGCATGTTGTGTGACTTATTTTCCTTTCAGAATTTTAGGAATTAACTCTTATTTTCTTCTCTCTAGTCATATTTAATCCCTTGTCTCCCTCTTCTTACCTTCCACTTTATGTCCTTCTATTGATGTTATCTGTGTGTGTGTGTGTGTGTGTGTGTGTGTGTGTGTGTGTCCAAACTACTTTGCTCTTATTGGATCCTTCAGGTCCCACAGGGAATTGTTGGTATCAGTGATATATTTCACTCTCTGATCATGGGAGTCAGGTTTGATTTCCCCATTATTTCTTCTTCCAAGTGCCAATTGAGTTTCCTTAAAGCTGGAAGATAATGATACTGCAAGATGAAAGTATCCTTCTCCTTGAGTCCCAAGTTGTAGGAGAGATTCTTATAGGATAGTAGAAGTAAGAGCTCCATAACCTACACTCAATATAAAGTGACATATAGACATGTGTTTGTTGAAGACAATGAAACATTTTTTTATTAGAGCAAATTACCCATTTAATAATCTCCTTCTCTCTCTTTTTATCACCTTTTTATTGGATCATGTTAGTTATACTTAACATTAGGATTTATTTTGACATAATTACAAATGCATGGAATATGATTTTCTCCAAGTAAGTCCCAGTACTTTTCCTTCCTCTTTCTTTTCTACCTTCCTCTATTTTCTTTCCTCTACTGATTTTTCTATTTTCTCTATTTTTTTATAAAGTTAGTGTCTTGTGGACATACATAATGTTGAGATTCTCTGTAGCATATAAATACATGTAGATTGGAAGTTAGCTCAGATTCATACCACTGATTTTACCTTATCCTGTCCTTTCTCCCTCCCACTTAATTTCCTTGTTCTACTTCCTGTTTATTCTTTTAGTTTGATAGAATCCTTCCATCCCCCTGCAATTTATTTAGGAAGGAACATTGTCAAATTCATTTTGTGAATCTAGTATAACCCTGATACCAAACCCAAGGTATCAAGGAAAGAAAACTTCAGGCCAATATTCTTGATGAACATAGATGTAAAAATTCATAATAAAATATTGGCAAACCATGTATAAAATCATATTAAAAAAGAGTACATTATGATCAAGTGGGATTCATCCCAGAGATCCAAGTTTGGTTCAACATACACAAATCAACAAATGTAATTCATCACATAAATAGAGTTAAGGACAAGAATCACATGATTACATCAATAGACATAGAAAAGAGTTTGACAAAACGTAGCACCCATTTATGTTTAAAACGCTAGGGAAGCTAAGAACAGAAGGAACTTAACCTCAACATTGTAAAGGCTATATATGATAAACCCGAGGACAACGTTTAAACTATTGATTATTCTTTTGGTGGATTAGGTAGTACTTCAGAGCCACAGAGGTAAGACTCTGTCAACAAGAAGCTCACAAGATAATACTGAGTAGAGGATAAAAGTCAACAATTACAATGTGTTTTGATGAATGCTGTTCTGGGGTTATCTTTAAGGACCCTGTGACATGAAGGACTCTAGGGGAGGCATCCTAAGATCAGAAATAGCAAGTGTTCCTCAGGGTTCCCACTGAGGTACCTCAGAGATCACTGAATTTTTGAACAAGTTCGTGAATGTGTGAGTCAGTTTATCTTCACTGTTCATACAACAACTGACAAGAACAACTTTGGGGAAGAAAGTTTCACTTTGGCTCATTGGTTCAGAGGGTCGGTCCTGGTCTGGAGGCTCTGAGGCAGAGCCTCTCATGGTGAGAGAGGAAAGCTGCTAAGATTCATGTAGATTGGAAGTTAGGTAACTGGGAAGCAGAGAGGGAGACACAGGAAGGGACCAGGGACCTTACCACAGTTGATCTACTCCCTCTAGCCATGTCCCATCTGCCCATAGTGTTCACCATCTTCTTGTTGATCCACTCAAATTATTAATTCAACAAATGGATTAGTACACCCGTGAGGTCAGAACCCTCATGATGGGAATCATTTCACCTCTGAACATTGCTGCATTGCCTGATGTGTGAGCTTTCGCGGGGCATTCCAGATGTGAACCCTAAGAGAGATCTTCCAGTCATTCAACTCTCTACATTGAATGAATCATTTAATCCTTTCATTTTTTTTCTTCTTAATAACCTGTTGGATCCATCCATTATTTTTCGTTCCACCTCCTTAGAATTTAACGTGGATCACCAACGTCTCCCATCTCCATGACAATGACAGCCTTGTACCTGGACTTGAAGTTCATTTCACCTCCCCCTAATCATCTTCCATACAGTAGATAGAGCATCTAACTATAGCTCAAATATAATAATCTCCCTTCCATGGTTAAAACTCTTTGATGATTAATCATTGCTGTGAAATTTTAAAAAGAAGTCCAGACTCTTTAGTGTGGTATATAGTATGGTGTGCTATGACCTTGGCTCACCTCCCAGATGCCAGTGGCCACCTCACAATGTATGATCGAAACATGCTAATTCTCTGCCTAATTCTGAAATACCAGTTATGATAACTTATTGTCTGTAATTTGTCTATGTACCTGATGCAAATAAAATACAGCCACAAAGAACATCCAAGTACATGTTGTGCAGAGAAAATGAATGCAGTTGAGACCTAGGCCATGGAAGGCCTTGCAAACCATATTACAGAGTCTAGACATCTGAGTCAATTTTCAGAATAATCCCTAGGATTTGTTACACGTCAGCATTAATCCCAAGCAAGTTATGGATTGTTAAAGACAATTCTGTCAAAATGCATCCTTGGGTTTTTGATTCAGTTATCTTCAGGCCATATCTTTAGAAACTGATTTTTTTTATTATTATCATAAATCCTAAAGAAAAAATTAAAAAAGGAAATTGGAAATTCATACCTACTTCTCTCTAACTCCTGCCTAACTTCTTATTCCCTAAGAGAGAGGGAGCTGCTAACAAATTAGTGGGGATCTCAGATACTGACTGTGTCTTATTGGCAAGAGGGCAGTTTTGCTGTGGTTTAATAGTGGAGGTCCTCTCTTGGACTTGCCCTTGGTTGTGCTGGGTTAGTGCATTGGCAGCTGCATTCTCTATAGTCTTTGCTGAGTTGAGCCCCTTCCCTCCTGTATTTACTTTCTCAGTGTTGCTATTTGGACTACCAAGTTTCTCGTGGGCATGAGGGTATGGCAGGTGGTATAATATATACTTGATTTTTTTTTTCTTTTAAATGCTGTCTTGACCTAGTTTTGGAGGTCTTAGTTTCTTGTTTGAACAGCTAATTAAATCCACATCCCAGCTACTTCCTTTCTTGGGTTCCAACCCACTAGGGCTACTATGTTCCTGCCTGCCCTAGTGGCTGCAGGGCCATGTAGAGAGGGACAGACCCTAGGCACCAGAAACCCCCACTCCCCAATTTTTTCAAATTAGCCACTCTGCAGGGAGCTCATGAACTCTAACTGTACCCCAGTTGCTATACAAAAATAAAATCGTCTTCTACAGCTGTAGCTTGCTGCTATTTTGTCCCTGAGAGAGCCTTCTGTGTCCCTGTCTGGTAGCCTTCTCTATTCAGAACTGTAAGTAACAAAAATAGTCTGACTTTCATCTATCAGTGTCCTTGAGTTGTGTCTTTCAATCAGAAAAAAAGAAATTGAATTTTATAAAACAGATGGTAAGAGAATAGAAGGTGTGATTATCTTATATTCAAGATTAATGTTCTAACTCAACTTTTACAAAGTCTACGTAGGCATTCCTGAGGGTTGGTGAGGTTTGCCGACACATTGTGTTTTTTGTTTCTCGTATGATTTTCCTTCCTTATATATAGTTTCTACAATAATCTCAACAGAGATTTAAAGAGCAAAGTCACCATAAAAAGGCAGAAAAGTATTCTAGTTTTTCTGTCTCCTTAGTGATAACATTATTGAAGTATCAAGAGGTTCACCATCCACCCTGGGACAGGAGTATAGGGCTGGTGTCTTAGTAGGTGTATGCCTTAGCATAAACACTTGGGGACAAAGCAGGATACAGAAAAATTAAGACACTTGTAGGATTCTGGTAGCTAGTGTAGACATGGGATTATGAGTCATTTTTTGATTTTATAGTTTATCACTTTGTTCAGCTGAGTCTAAAGAAAGGATATAAGGTTCTGTTACAGAAGAAATAGATAATTAGTTAATACTATTATTGGAATACAGAAGGTTAGGCAAAACCCATGGAGTTTCAGGTAATATTTGGAGATAACTATATAAAGGTTCATGTTGCTTCACTTTGGGGCTCTGAGACAATTCCAGAAACATGTATGCAGGGTGAAATAAGCACTGAGTTTCTTTAACATCTGAATGGTAACTCAGGCACTAACTGAAAGTGGTTCACAATACATTGGTATTATCTCAATTATATATGATGAGAGGATAATGCGATTGATTTCTACAATATCCCAGGTACTAAATGATGGTATACCATATCTACATCAGTGAGTGAGGAGCCAGAGAATTCTCCAGAAAAGAACAATAGTATTTTGCTTTGAATTATGGCTTTACAATGTTATTAGCTCAGGTCTGGAAAGAAATTGAACTGTGAAATAGAAATGTAAAGATCAGAAGCTGAATGGAAGAATTCTATAGAGTTCTGAAGAATATTTTATCCTAGAAGGTCAATTTCTGTAGCACAATGTTAATAGAGTCTTTCATATGTAAAAAACTGGAGAGAGAAAATTAGGGAAAAAATTTCTCGAGTATAGGTAATAGTGTTTTTCTCCTTTTAAAACATTTATTGAGCTTTAATTTCATACTGTATCCCATTTGAAAATTATAATAATCCTACGTAATTTTTTCTTTCTTTTTTTTTTGCTATTTTTCAAGAAGAAAAATGTTTATTCAGGGAGGTTAAAGAACTTTGTTAGATTTGCGCTCTGTGGACAGTTCATGAGACAGAATCAAAACTGAATTCTCCCAAGGCAGTGCATTTCATTGACATCATGCTACCATTAAAGACATAGTCCTCGAAACACTGGCCAGAGCAATTAGACAGACGAAAGAAATTAAAGGCATAAAAATAGGAAAAGAAGAACTTAAATTATCACTATTTGCAGACGATATGATTCTATACCTAACAGACCCAAAAGGGTCTACAAAGAAACTATTAGAGTTAATAAATGAATTCAGCAAAGTGGCAGGATATAAAATCAACACGCATAAATCAAATGCATTCCTGTATATCAGCGACAAATCCTCTGAAACGGAAATGAGGACAACTACTCCATTCACAATATCCCCCCAAAAAATAAAATACTTGGGAATCAACCTAACAAAAGAGGTGAAAGACCTATACAATGAAAACTACAGAACCCTAAAGAGAGATATAGAAGAAGACCTCAGAAGATGGAAAAATATACCCTGTTCATGGATAGGCAGAACTAACATCATCAAAATGGCGATATTACCAAAAGTTCTCTATAAGTTCAATGCTATCTCAATCAAAATCCCAACAGCATTTCTTGTAGAAATAGATAAAACAATCAGGAAATTCATATGGAATAATAAAAGACCCAGAATAGCAAAAACAATGCTAAGCAGGAAGTGTGAATAAGGCAGTATAGCTATACCAGACTTCAAACTATACTACAGAGCAATAGTAACAAAAACAGCATGGTACTGGTACCAAAACAGGCGAGTGGACCAATGGTACAGAATAGAAGACACAGTAACCAATCCACAAAACTACAACTATCTTATATTTGATAAAGGGGCTAAAAGCATGCAATGGAGGAAGGATAGCATCTTCAACAAATGGTGCTGGGAAAACTGGAAATCCATTTGCATCAAAATGAAACTGAATCCCTTTCTCTCGCCATGCACAAAAGTTAACTCAAAATGGATCAAGGAGCTCAATATTAAATCAGAGACACGGCGTCTGATAGAAGAAAAAGTCGGCTATGATCTACATACTGTGGGGTCGGGCTCCAAATTCCTCAATAGGACACCCATAGCGCAAGAGTTAACAACTAGAATCAACAAATGGGACTTACTCAAGCTAAAAAGTTTTCTCTCAACAAAAGAAACAATAAGAGAGATAAACAGGGAGCCTACATCCTGGGAACAAATCTTTACTCCACACACTTCAGATAGAGCCCTAATATCCAGAGTATACAAAGAACTCAAAAAATTAGATAATAAGATAACAAATAACCCAATCAACAAATGGGCCAAGGACCTGAACAGACACTTCTCAGAGGAGGACATACAATCAATCAATAAGTACATGAAAAAATGCTCACCATCGCTAGCTGTCAGAGAAATGCAAATCAAAACCACCCTAAGATACCATCTCACTCCAGTAAGATTGGCAGCCATTAAGAAGTCCAACAACAACAAGTGCTGGCCAGGATGCGGGGAAATGGGTACACTTGTTCATTGTTGGTGGGACTGCAAATTGGTGCAGCCAATTTGGAAAGCAGTATGGAGATTTCTTGGAAAGCTGGGAATGGAACCACCATTTGACCCAGCTATTCCCCTTCTCGGTCTATTCTCTAAAGACCTAACATGAGCATGCTACAGGGACACTGCTACATCGATGTTCATAGCAGCACAATTCACGATAGCAAGATTGTGGAACCAACCTAGAAGCCCTTCAATAGATGAATGGATTAAAAAATGTGGCATTTATACACAATGGAGTATTACTCTGCAATAAGAAATGACACAATCATAGAATTTGGAGGGAAATGGATGGCATTAGAGCAGATTATGCTAAGCGAAGCTAGCCAATCCTTAAAAAACAAATGCCAAATGTCTTCTTTGATATAAGGGGAGTAACCAAGGTCAGGGTAGGGACAAAGAGCTTGAGAAGAAGATTAACATTAAACAGGGATGATAGGCGGGAGGGAAAGGGAGAGAGAAGGGAAATTGCATGGAATTGGAAGGTGAGCCTCAGGGTTATACACAATTACATATAAGAGGAAAGGAGGGGTAGGAGAAAAATTATATAAGTGGAAGAAACGATTTATATTAGAGGGGGTGGAGAGAGAGAAGGGGAGGGGAGGGGAGGGGAGGGGAGGGGGGATAGTGGAGAATGGGATAGACAGCAGAATACATCAGTCACTAGAAAGGCAAAATCAATGGAAATGTAACTGATGTGACACAGCAATCTGTATACGGGGTAAAAATGGGAGTTCATAACCCACTTGAATCAATCTGTGAAATATGGTATATTAAGAACTATGTAATGTTTTGAACAACCAACAATAAAATAAAATAAAATAAAAATAAAGATTTCTCCACATGGGACTCTTATAGGCCTTCTCCATTCTCATTTTTCATTCTTGTCCTCCTTTCTGGACTAGCATTCATAATTTTGTGACTGAACTTTGGGAGCTCTAGTAAAATTATGACAGTTCTTCGAGTTTTATCAAATCAAAGTGGCCAGAAGAGGATGTGTTGGACATGACTAAGGAAGGTAAATTTAGTGACTCAGAAATACAAACAAATTTAGTCTCTACAGCATTTAAATTAAATCATACTTCTAATGAGACTTTTTCTTGACTTTAAGAAGCAGTTTAATGACTTTATTTAAATATTTTGAGTGAAAGTAGAAGTGATATTAATGAATTTAATATTAACTTTTACTTAAAATGAATTCTTCAAAATGATGCTTAGAATATTTTAATAAAATGCTATATTCAAATAATTGAAATGAGCTTGAGGTAGGTCTTAATGTACTTATGAGCTAAGAACATAAGTCTATAATTGACTTATAAATGCTAACAAGACCAATGTGGAAAATTCATATCTGAGGAATATCAATTTAAAAATTTTTCATAATTTTACTCCCTATCAATCATAATTTTGATAATTCTACAAATCTCATTAAAATAGAACTATTATTTAAATGTTTACAAAAACACAAAGGTGGAGCAAGCCAGCCCCATATATGTTTCAATGACTGTTATACTATACATTTCAGTGTTATAATTGTGGCTGGTGGCATTTTAATTTGTTAGATGAAGACTTAGTAATCACACCACCATGGAACTAATAACAATAATAATAATGATGAAAATGTAAACAACAACTACAATAAAAAATAACCTTGCACCTATTAGAATAACAACTTTAAGAAAATCTAAAGATAATCACAACACATTATTAAGAATGTGGAGAGCTGGCACAGTTGTGCATGCCTGTAACCTCAGTGGCTCAGGAAGATCACAAATTCAAAGCTAGCCTCAGCAACATAGTGAGGTCCTAAGCAACTTAGCAAGATGCTGTCTCTAAACAAAATATAAAAAGGGCTGAGGATGTGGCTCAGTGGGTAGGTGTCACTGGGTTCAATCCTGAGTACCAAAAAAAAAAGAAGAAGAAGAAGAAAAAGGAGGAAGAGAAGGAGGGGGAGGGGGAGAAGAAGAAGAAGGAGGAAGAGGAGGGGGAGGGGGAGGGGGAGGGGGAGGAGGAGGAGGAGGAGGAGAAGGAGGAGGAGAAGGAGGAGGAGAAGGAGAAGGAGAAGAAGAAATCTTTGAACACTGTTGAAGGGAACGTATATTGTTAATAAACATTATGGAAAACAGAATATATATTCCTCAGTAAATGAAAAATATAACTACTAGTGAGATCCAATAATCCACTTCTGGGTATATATGTAAAGAAACTGAAAGCAGTATCTCAAAGACATAGATGTATTTCCATGTTGATTGCAGCATTATATATAGTAGGAAACATAGAAACCATTTATGTGTTCATCAGGATAAGAACAAATTAAGGAAATGCACACACACACACACACTCACACACACCCAATAACATATTAGTCAGTCTTTAAAAAGGTGATTCTGCATTCACAACAATATGGGTGAACCTAAAGGACTTCATTGTATTCAAAATAAACCAGACACAGCAAGGTAAATACTGCATAGCATCACTTATATTTGGAATCTAAGTGAAAAAAGATGAACTTAGAGTAACAAACAGTACAATAGTGGTTCTGGAGATGAAGCAGTGGAAAAAGGGGTGAGGGGTACTGGTCAAAGGGTATAGACTTTCAGTTATAAGATGAATAATTACTTATTATTTAGTCACCACGGTGCACATGAGAACTTACTATTAATTAAAATTTAATAGCAATGTATTATATATTGGAAATTTGCTGGGAGTTGATCTCAAGTATTCTTAACACACACAAATAATGAAAAAAACCCACAAAAATATGAACTATGTGAGATAATATTATATTGATTAGCTTGATTTTGGTGATCTTCTCAAAAAGTGTGTGAGTGTGTTTGTGGGTGTGTATAAAAAAAAACATGAGTTGGTCACCTTAATTGAATTCCATTTAACTTATACCTCATTAAAGCTGAGGAAAAAAAATGGAGCATTACCTTTACAAAACTTCTTTGTCTATACAAGATTGGCATGAATGGCTTTCATTTATTCAGTTAATGTGTCCATCTGTTGTTTACATTTGAATTATAGTCATCATAAAAATGAAATGATGTTTTGCATTTCCAAATGGGTGTGCCTTAGATTAGGCAAGTAGGATATATAAAGAACACCATGTAGAGATTTACAGTCAAAAACATTTCCAAAATTTTCAAAATTTTGTCCATGTATTTTCCAGCTCGACATCTTTGTCCGTATGAATCCTGTGTTCCTATTCTAGATAGGTATATCCAAGAACATGTATTCTTAGTCTCCTCCACAAATGTAAATGGGTTAACAAATGTTCCCAAGACATGACCTCACTGATTGTCTCAGTGCTTTTGCCTGGAAAATTCTTCTTCACTGGAGAGACTACTCAATCATTATTTTTAACAGGAGTCACTGTCTTTTATTTTTTTCAGTTATTGAATTTTAATTATGCAAAATCTTGGGTTTCATTGTAGCATATTTCTACATGTAAATAACAGTTCGAACTCATCTACCTCACCCTCTTGCCTTCCCTGATCCTCCACTCTTTGTTCCCTCTGTCTTCCTATCCTTTTCTTTTATAGTCTCCCTGCTAAATTCATGTGGCCCCCTTCCCAGTGACCACATATGAGGAAAGCCTGCAACACTGTCTTTCTGTGTCCTGCTTATTTGTCATAACTCCATTCCATTCATTTGACCTCAAAGGACATGATTATTGTGTGTGTGTGTGTGGTTGAATAATACTCCATTGTTTACACACACCACATATTGTTTATCCATTCATTGGCTGACAGGCAACTAAGCTAACTGGATAACTGCTTTTGTGAACTGGGCTGCAATAAGCTTGTGTAGGAAAACCTCCCTACAGCATGCTGTCTTCAATGCCATTAGGAAGGTAACAAGGAGTGGAACAGCTGGAGGACATGGTAGTTCTATTCTCTTTTTGAGATGCCTCCATCCTATTTCCATACTGACTGTTCTAATTTACATTCCTACCAACAGTATTTAAGGGTTATTCTTCTCTGCAGTATCACCAGCATTTATTGTTTTTTTTTCCTATTCTTGATGATATCCTGGGGGGTCAGTTGGAATCTCAGTGTAGTTTTGATTTGCATTTCCTTAACGGCTAAATATGTTGAACATTTTTTTGCATATATTTATTGACCATTTGTACTACTTCTTCAAGAAGTGTCTGTTCAATTAATTTGCCCATTTATTGATTCCATTGTTTGGTTTTTAAGGTGTTCACATTTTTTAGTTCCTTGTATAATCTAGCTATTTATTCTGTCAGAAGAGTAGCTGGCAAAAAATATTTAAAATTACATAGGCTGTCTTCACTCTTAATTGTTTTCTTTGCTAGGCAGGTGATTTGTTTTTCACTTTTTAAATTTGTTCTTTTTAGATATACATGACAGTGGAATGTATTTTGACATACTATACATACAGGGAGTATAACTGATTCTAATTAGGATCCCATTCTTGTGATTGTACATGATATGGAGTTTCACTGGTTGTGTATTCATATGTGAACATAGAAAAGTTATGACCATTCTACTATCTTTCCTATTCCCATCACCCCTCCCTTCCTTTGATTCACCTTTGTCTAATTCATTTCCTGCCCCTTATTGTGCGTTAGGCCTTTGGTTTTTTGGATTGGCTTATTTCACTTAGAACGATAGTCTCAAGTTCCAACCATTTACTGGAAAATGGCCTAATTTCATTCTTCTTTATGGCTGACTAACATTCCATTGTGTATATATACCACATTTTCTTTATCCATTCATCTGTTGAAGGGCACCTAGTTTAGTTCCAAAGCTTAGCTATTGTGAATTGAGTTACTATAAATGTCAATGTGGCTGTGCAGATGACTTTTAATTTGATGCAGTCCCTTTTGTCTATTCTTACTATTTTCTTAGCTATTACAGTTCTACTCAGGAACTTGTTGCCTGTGCCAATGTCTTCAAGTGTTTCTCATATTTTCTTCCAGCAGTTTCAAAGTTTCATGTCTCATAGTTAAGTCTTTGAACTACTTTGGGTTTATTTTTATATGATATGATAGGGATCTAGTTTCATTTTTCTACATATGGATATCCCCTTTGCCCAGTACCACTTGTTAAAGAGGCTGCCTTTTCTCAATGTATGCTTTTGCCTTGTTTTCAAGAATAAGATAACTGGCTGGGCATGGTGGTGCATGTCCATAATCCCAGGGCCTCAGGAGGCTGAGGCAGGAGGATCACAAGTTCCAAGAGAGGCTCAGCAACTTAGTGAGGCTCTTCAGAACTCAGTGAGATCCTGTCTCTAAGTAAAATATTAAAAAGGCTGGGAATATGGCTCAGTGTTTAATCACCCCTGGGTTCAATCCCTGGGGGGAGAAAAAAAAATATATATATATATAAATTATATATTAAAATATATATTTTAACTCCTTGGTTAGATGTATTTTTATTTTTTGCAGCTATTGTGAATGGATTTTTTTCTTTATTTCTTTCTTATGGGGTTCACTACTGGTGTAGAAAAAAACCTATTCAGTTTTGTATATTTATTCTATATCCTGCTGTTTTGCTATATTTGTTGATCAAATCTAATTGTCTTCGGGAATCTTTAGTCTTTAGAGGCTTTGGGTTCATATCATCTGCAAATAGGGAAAATTTTATTTGTTCCTTTCCTGTTTGCTTTCCTTTTCTTTCATTCTCTTCCCTAATTGTTCTGGCTAAAATTTCAGATACTATATTAAATAGGAGCACTGAAAGTGAGCATTCTTATCTCATTCCTAATTTTAGAGGAAATGCTTTTAGTTTTTCTCCATTCAGTATGAAGTTGGATGTAAGTTTTTAATAGACAGCTTTCATTATATTGAGTTAGGATTCTGCTATACATAGTCTCTTTAGGACTTTTATCACAATATGTTGAATTTGGTCAAAGGCTTTTTCTGCATCTATAGAGATGATCATGTAATTTTTATCCTTGATTCTATTTATATGGTGTTTTATGTTTACTGATTTGCATATGTCCAAACATTCTTGAATCCCTAGAATAAAACCAACTTGATCATGCTGTATGAACTTCTCAATGTGCTGCTGATTTCAATTTGCAGATATTTTATTGAGAATTTTTGAGTGTACGTTCATCATGGATATTGAACTGTAATTTTTTGTTGATGTGACCTTATCCATTTTGGGTACCAGAGTGACACTGGCTTTATTCAAGAATTTGGAAGTGTTCCTTTACTTTCTTTTTCATGGAATGGATTGGGGAACATTGATTTTTCGATTGTAAAAGATCTTTTAACATGTATCAATGAATTCATCCAGTCTTGGGCTTTTCTGTATTTGGAGACTCTTTATTACTATTTCAATCTCATTGCTTATCATCTCTGTGCCTTGCTTCAGTGGTATTCTTCTGGGGCCATACTGAGCCACAGGGTAGATTCCAACCAAATTGGTGTGGCAATATGTGCTGTGGTCTCCAGAGTTCCCAAAGCAACAAGTTCAGGCATGACTTCCATAAGATGGCTCTTTGCCTCCTTATAAGCACTTTATTATATATGTTGAGAAGCTCAGTACTTCTCCAGCTGTGCCATTACCAGATCAGCTAAGTTCAACTGCCTTTTAGTTATGCAGTTGTTCCACGACGATTTTGTCCACTCTGTGTCTGCCTCTCCCTTATCCCTCTCCTTCGCTGGACCACAATTGCAGCCAGTCTTGGTGCTGATATATTCTTTCTTGACCTCTGTTCTACAGACCAGAATTTCTGGGTCTCTTAATTTCTGGGTCAAATAGTAATTTTGTATTGAAGATCAGTGAATTCCCTCAGTCACCCACCTTTCTAAATAGGCATTCTCCACTTGCCTTGATTCCTAGATACAGAGAAGCTACAAGGTGCTGCTTGCCTCTATTCCACTATTTTGGATCCTTGGAATAATGCTTTTTTGTAAATGGGGAGGCTCTTCTTTTTCTATCTCTTATCCTTTTCTTTTGTTCTGGGGATTAAACTCAGGGTCTAGGGGTGCTAGGCAAGCACTCTACCACTGACCCATCTTCCCAGCTCCAGTAGACGCATTTCTTTAGTGAACACACCAAACCAGATTTTGTGTCCATGCCCAGGTAGGTCTCTATGTTGATTGAAGTTTTTCTTTGTATATTTCTCTCACTGGATTATGATACTTTTGACTCTACCTTTTTTTACTGTATTATACCCAGGCATCAGTGAGCATCTAACACATTGAGTATTCAATGTCTGTCTGTTCATTGAATGAAATGAATGATTTAAGGAAAGAAGATATGGAATTCTTGTCACTCGAACCCTAAGCAGGTGACCATATGTCTCCATGGCCAGGTCATTATTACAAAAGTTAATATCAACAAGTCACTTAGGATGTTATGACAATCTATTACAAGCATCATTTATTCCTTTTGGTTTGAATAATCCTACTATTATCAGTGCTACATTGGAGACAAATGAAATCAAAGTTCAGCAATGTTGAATATGTTGTCTGAGCCTGCATTGTTTGGGACACAAGTTTCCTTGGCTTCAAAACATGGGCTCTTTCTACCATGTAATGTCTTCCTTCATGTATTGTTGGCCCATAAATTCTGAGTGCATAATCTGGACATTCACATGTTGATGAAACATCAAAGACATGATAGTTTTCTTGTTTTGAACCATATAACTTTTCCAAAGAGAGAATCGCACTCCAATAAGAAAACAACAAACACAAAGTCCCCTGAATAACAAAGTCAAGTTTTCAACCATATTATTTCATCTACTGTGTTTCATTTTTAGTTAAATAATAACTCAGTTAGTAAAATTAGGTGTGTCGTTTTCATTTGTTTGTTTTCAATGTTGGGGATGGAATCATATGCTCCTCATGCTCTCTCACTGAGCTACCCTGCCAGCCCTAACAGTCATTTCCTGATTCGTAGTTTAAAAAAAAAAAAAAATCACACCTGAACAGACACTTCTCAGAGGAGGACATACAATCAATCAATAAGTACATGAAAAAATGCTCACCATCGCTAGCAGTCAGAGAAATGCAAATCAAAACCACCCTAAGATACCATCTCACTCCAGTAAGATTGGCAGGCATTATGAAGTCCAACAACAGCAAGTGCTGGCGAGGATGCGGGGAAAAGGGTACACTTGTTCATTGTTGGTGGGACTGCAAATTGGTGCAGCCAATTTGGAAAGCAGTATGGAGATTTCTTGGAAAGCTGGGAATGGAACCACCATTTGACCCAGGTATTCCCCTTCTCGGTCTATTCCCTAAAGACCTAATAAGAGCATTCTACAGGGACACTGCTACATCGATGTTCATAGCAGCACAATTCACGATAGCAAGATTGTGGAACCAACCTAGATGCCCTTCAATAGATGAATGGATAAAAAAAATGTGGCATTTATACACAATGGAGTATACTATGCTTTAAAAAATGACAAAATAATAGAATTTGGAGGGAAATGGATGGCATTAGAGCAGATTATGCTAAGTGAAGCTAGCCAATCCTTAAAAAACAAATGCCAAATGACTGCTTTGATATAAGGGGAGTAACCAAGGTCAGGGTAGGGACGAAGAGCTTGAGAAGAAGATTAACATTAAACAGGGATGAGAGGTGGGAGGGAAAGGGAGTGAGAAGGGATATTGCATGGAAATGGAAGGTGATCCTCAGGGTTATACATAATTACATATAAGAGGAAAGAAGGGGTAAGAGTAAAATAATACAAGTGGAAGAAATGATTTACAGTAGAGGGGGTAGAGAGAGAGAAGGGGAGGGGAGGGGAAGGGGGATAGTAAAGAATAGGATAGACAGCAGAATACATCAGTCACTAGAATGGCAATATGTAAATCAATGGAAGTGTAACTGATGTGATACAGCAATCAGTATACGGGGTAAAAATTGGAGTTCATAACCCACTTGAATCAAACTGTGAAATATGATATATTAAGAACTATGTAATGTTTTGAACGACCAACAATAAAAAAAAGAAAAAAATCACTCTATGCCCAAATCACAGTAGACAACAGATAGAGAAAAAATTGCATGCAATAATTTCAAAATGTGCTCAGAGTCTCAGAATCTTACAGTGCTTCAAAGCATTCATGATAACTATATTTATACTGTAATGTCATGAAGGAGACAGGTAAATGAATTTAATAATTATAATTGCTCTTAGCAACCCAATCTTGCTAAGTTAGTCCTTAAAAATGACCCAAGCTCAGGATTCTCATAATTATTTAAATACATGTCCTCCAACACATATGTGTTTGTATACAGATGAACATCTTTATCATATTTCAAAAATATATAGTTATTTGAAGAGATGACATCTTCTTTTTGATATTTTTCAATCTTATTGAGTAGTACTCACAGAAGGGAATCCACAGGCATTTGTCTTCAATACAGTCATTTGTAACCTGTTTGGATAATTGAACTGTCAACTTGGCTCCAGCCAGAATCCCCTGGCTATTCGACATTTGTCTGCTTTGCGGTAGTCAGTACTTCTGTTTTAATATGCCTTGTTAGTGCAAATAGCACTGCCTCAAAACTACTATTAAGGAGAAAAAAAAATAGGGTTACACATGAGAACTAACTGCCAAAATAATGTATATATAATTGAAATGATAAGTAATATGTCATCAAATCCAATGTATCAGTTTTATTTTTCTTACCAGAAATCTCTAGCCTGTCTTTCTTATGCTTCAGCTGTATTTGTTAAGCATAAATATTTTAAATTTTAATTTTTTCATGTGTAGTAGATTGATGTTTTATAGCATTATTTGTTCCAGAATAGTACCAGAAAGCATTCACAGTTGGATGAAAATATAATGCATTTGTGCAATTCTAAGAATTATTTATGCTCTTCTTGATGGTAGAGACATTCTTTAAAAAAACAGCTAAACATATTCCACAAAAAAGCATATTCTCTCTCTTGACACATCTTTCAAAAATGAGTTCTGGGTTCAGTTTGACCATAGCTGACTCTAGTAGGCCAAGATGTCAAGAACTTCAGGGATCACAAATAGCTAATACTACCTCTGGTTGACCAAGAATATAGACTCGGTTTCAATGCAGAAAGGCGACAATATAGTTGCTACTTCCATCAACCCACAAGTAATAAAAATTAAACTAAAATTTATTATAAGGAACACTTTCCTTCCAAAGTTTAAGAGAAGAGTTGCTGTTTGAACAGCCTCCATCTGTCTTAGATACTTGCTCAACACTACACGCATGCAAACTTTTGTGTTGGAAATTGCTAAAGTTGCAAATAAATGATTGATCTCATCAGAATTAGAAAGCAAAGAAAGTGAAATATAACCTGATTCTGTAATTTAGGACAATTGTCTTCCTTTTTATGACCCTCTACAGGAATGTTAAAAGGAAGTTTCCTGCTTTGATTACACATTAAACTGTTCAATGCATTCTTCACTAAACAGATAATAAAATATAGGACTTGAAATAACTTGTTTTTCTTCCCACTTATTTAACATTTATACCTTACTTAAAAATTTGTGTATATATTGACCTCCAAATAGCATTCTTAGACCTCTTAGGTGATGTGATCTTTAGATTTTCAGGAAGCCACTGTTTCCAGCCCTCACCAAGTAATCTCACTGTAGTTTATTGGGATGGTTGTGATCATGATACTTTGATTACTCTTAATCTTTAAACTGTGCTTAGTTTTACAAGGCCATGGATGGCTTTTACACATTAGCAGGGAATGAGGAATCCAAGAGCAGGCTTGGGAAAGTATAATTTAGAGCCTAGAATTTCTAGAACTGAACTTTTTTTCTCATTTGGAAATATAAATACAAAACCTGACTTTGATTATCTTCCTGGAGAAACGTTTGCAACTGTCATGTTAAAAATATAATCAGAGATGGCCACAGGCCCTCTAGAAAACTTGGTCCTGGGTTGCATTAGGTAGCAAATGTGACTCTGAGTTAATCAGAAATTGAGGATTTAGAAGCAATTATTCAGGTGGAAAGAAGAACTGTCTCAAGAAGGCACATGTAGTTCTGGTGGGCTTTGCTGAAGTTCTACACCATTCCTTCCTTCATTCGTTTATTCTGACACTTGTTCAGTAAGGACCTACCCGTTACTAGATAATGGAGATCAAGGCAGGGGCAACCCAAGCACTGACCCATCAAAAAATTAAGAACCGAGGAAAGTGATCAATAATAGGCCCTAAGTGAGAAATACTTTTGGAGTCTTGGAACGAAGAAGTCCAAGAATTAATGCAAAAAAAAAAAGTATTTGGGTGGGCATGACTAGAGAGAAGAGAGGGATAAAGTTGGCATACAGATATGTATCCTTTCATGGGAGAGTGAGGAGTTATTCCCAAATAATTCCTGATTCAAAGTCATGATAAAGTCAGTGCCAAAGAGTTGTTTTAAAAATTCAACAAATATTTACTAAACCAAGAGTATGAAAGTCAGAAACAAGAGCCATATAGTTAAGTAGAACCTAAAGTTGAAGTTGGTTGTTCAAGCTGGGGTCAGATGTCAAGAGTTTGAGCTCATTAGTTTTAATAACCAGATAGAAAAGTCAGAGAGAGCATTGTGTGTGGTAGGTGTGAGCTTGCCCTGGGGCGTGCCTATCTTCATATTTGCTATAGACACATTCTCTCCACTTTGGGTATGAAGGGCATAATCCATGTTTGCTTGCTAAAATTTGCTAAATTCTAAAGAGTTTAGACACTCCAACCCCAGAGTTAGTCATTGCTCATAAGGCTGCCTTCCTTCAAGTGCATGTTACAAAGTAGAACAAGTCCTACATAACCATTTGGTCACTTTATTCATGGGATATGACCAATATCTCCTTAAATGTTATACTTTCATTCACTATTCAATAAAAGTTCACTTTTAGTTGTGAAAGCCTTTTCTCTTTTTCCAATAATATCTCTGAAAAGTTCATGGTCTTTGATCTTAATTATCATCATTATAATAAACTATCATCTTTATTTTTGCTTCTGATTCCATATCCTGTTTCTCACTGAACATAATTTGCATCAGCCACAGTTCTACCTAGAACAATTCATCAAGGGTAAGAATCTTGGGGTCTTATACCTTCAGATCCTTGTTCTCCAAACTCCAAATCTATCTAGATATAAGAAGAAAATAAACAAAATGTTTATTACAAAATAAAAATTTACTAAAAATGCACATGCATTCAGGAGTACCTAATGCTCAAGGAGCTGTATATGGAATTCTGTATGCAATCCACGTCTTCTGTATATCTAAAAGCTACATTTCTCTATTGTACATATTACATAAAATAAAAATCTTCTCACCAATAAGCCTTCTCGCTAATCAACTATAAATAGCCACACACCCATGCTTGCTAAAATTATGTGCCAAGCTCCTAGTTGCCATTTCAAGAATAATTGTCCTAAATAGCATACTTTATTTTTTTCAGAATAGATGCTTTATATATATATATATATATATATATATATATATATATATATATATATATATATATAATCTATCCAGTATTGGATACTTTATAATATTAGTATTAATAGTTATGCTACTAACACTAATATGGTACATTCAACTGACATCTTTGAGAAATGCTATTTTTGCACTTGTACACAGTTCAGTTTTTCTTTTTTTTCCCATTTTCTTTTTTTTTCTTTTTTGTTATTGTTGGTTGTTCAAAACATTACATAGTTCTTGACATATCATATTTCACACTTTGATTCAAGTGGGTTATGAACTCCCATTTTTACCCCGTATACAGATTGCAGAATCACATCAGTTACACTTCCATTGATTTACATATTGCCATACTAGTGTCTGTTGTATTCTGCTGCCTTTCCTATCCTCTACTATCCCCCCTCCCCTCCCCTCTCCTCCCCTCTTCTCTCTCTACCCCCTCTACTGTAATTCATTTCTCCCCCTTGTATTATTTTTCCCTTTCCCCTCACTTCCTCTTGCATGTAATTTTGTATAACCCTGAGGGTCTCCTTCCATTTCCATGCAATTTCCCTTCTCTCTCCCTTTCCCTCCCACCTCTCCTCCCTGTTTAATGTTAATCTTTTTCTCATGCTCTTCGACCCTACTCTGTTCTTAGTTACTCTCCAGTTCAGTTTTTCTATAGTTTAAGAACCTTAATGAATATATCTTTTACAAAACTTGTGATTTAGCTACCCAGAACCACCTTCAAGGAAAGTGATATTCCTCTGTGCTACTCAAGAGCATATATGAGTTTTAGGTTGCAAAACTTTCATTAAAATTTTATGTAACCATTCTCTGGAGCATGGAACTTGCATAATACCTTTATATCAATGAATTATGCATGTCAGTTTCTATACTCACCCTATTTTTATGCTTAGTCTTTAAACATATTTATAGCAGGGTTCCCATAAACTCATTATGCTGTAAATGTGTTAAAATAGGTATACTATGTCCCTGATTGAAAACAACAAAAAAAGTATTATGGAGGGTCAAATTTACATGCATTAATATATAATTAGAAGCCCCCAACTATGACTCACCATCAAAAACTGAAGACATTCAGAGACATAAACTGAAGATTTATGGAAATTTATGGAGTGCCTAGTGCCCAGATGCTATAAATTAAAGTTTAGGGTTTAGGGACTAAATTTTTAAAGGTAAAATACATGAGATGATGTATGTATCAATTAGTTCAATTGTGGTAATCATTCCCTAATGTAGACATGTCAAAATATCACATCGTACACATTAAATATATATGATTTTTATTTGCCAGTTATACACTTCAATAAAGCTGAGAAATAAAATTTTAAATATTGGCAGTATCAAATAGGAAAATAGGTCCTAAACTTGAGAGCCAGACTCAAGAAATCTAAGGTAAGAATTGACTATGACAAAGTTACCTTTATGTCCATATATTCTTTTGACTAGCTAAGCTTACACAATGCTGTCTTGGGAGGTGCAATATCACCCTGAGTTTCAGTCACTTTCTTGAAACACCCACCCAAATCATCATGAGACTTGTTACAGCAAATGATACAAAGTAGACCCGGCAAAGAGCAAAGGTATAGGAATCAATGTCCAGAAAAAAAAACAGGTGTAAGCTTCTATGGATCTTCTTCCTGTGGCATCACACATAGGATATACTCAATTCCTCCATGATTAAATATAATAACACATGTGTGGTGTTATCTACCAGTGAAACTCATTTGCATTTAATGCCCAAGATGTTTATGGGGTTCAGTTAAGTCACATACCTTTTGCCTTAGCCACTATTCCTAGTTCTGGGAACCTTCCTCAAGTCCAAGTTCTCAGACACTAATCAAGGTGCAGCCTAGAAACAGGCTTTCCTATGTAACTGGTTTCTGCACAGATGCTATATTTGGAAATGACTTGTTTAAATTTACATATATTTATTTCACATTATTTATATGATTTTAATCTTCATATTGCCAACTGTGTGTTCAAATGTAAAACTGGAAAGAGATGTACAGTAGTACACTCTTATACAGAACTCACACCCAGGTAGACTTAATGAATGCAAATAACCTGAGAGCATAGATAACAGTAAAAGGTAATAACATAGTTATGAAACAGTGAGTTTTTAGAATGTATTACCATTGCTACTAATTTTACTGATTTTTGATGATGGTTTTATTGGAACCTGGTTTGCCAAATTCCTGAAAATTTAGATTCAGTGTGAGCTGCCTTTGGCACAGCCAAGAACACAAGCACCTATAAATCTTCTGTTCCCATAATGTTTACTAATACCTTATTGACCAGTTCTTCATATTGAGGGCTGGGTCTGTGGAGTCCACACGTGGAAGTGAAGTAGAAGGACAGAAGGTTAATAAAAAAAAAACCTCTTATCTGCCACACAATCTTCTATTCTGAGTGTCATTGTACAAGCATCACAATGTTTTCACCTCCCATATCTTATTTAATCCCAACTTAATTTTATGGAAAAGGAAATTAAAGTCCCAATTTTATTCATTTTAAATAGTTTGATTGACAGTGTTTCCTTAACTAATGCCATTCACAGGGAGAGACTACAGACAAGGCAGAGGAGGCAGTCTGTACTCAGGTTTTGATTTATTTAGGGGGTCCCAAATTTAAACTTAGAGCAGTGTTTCTCAGCAAGAATAAAGCTAACCTTGCCAAGAGGCTGGTAACTTTTCACAGGATTTTTTAGTTTATGGTTCTGGCAGTTTCTATACTTCTTTCCATGATTCTGTTTAAGGTCTCTTCCAACGTGGTCTGTGGATTGAAATGGAAGAAGTTCCATGTTGTTAGTCCATGGAATTTGCTTACAATGTCCAAGTACCTCACAGACTCCAAAGGCTCTGCTATGTATGTGTATTTGTACAGCTGGGTCATTTAAAGCAATGGTCCAGACCACTGCTACTTTCATTTTTTTTTTTTTTAAAGAGAGAGTGAGAGAGGAGAGAGTTAGGAGAGAGAGAGAGAATTTTTAATATTTATTTTTTAGTTCTCGGCGGACACAACATCTTTGTTGGTATGTGGTGCTGAGGATCGAACCCGGGCCGCACGCATGCCAGGCGAGCGCGCTACCACTTGAGCCACATCCCCAGCCCAACTACTTTCATTTTTATTCTGAAGAAACATAACCCACCCTAAGGTCAGTGAATATATGCTCTACTATGCTGGAGAAACCCTGTTGCTTTCATAACATTATGCCCACACTGGTAATGAAATAGAAACTGGGAGTCACCCCTTAACAGAGAAATCCTTGTGTGATTTATATATACTTCCCCACCATCAACAGAACCTCTCTTAAAAATAAACTAATTGCCTCTGAGCTGAAGTCTTTGAAAAGTATGGAGGCTCAAAGAAATGACCAGCCCCTGTGTTCTAGTGCTAAAGAAGGTCTCCAGGTGATGCTTCATTAGGAAGCACCCCACTGGTGCCCCATCTGCCTCTTCCCCATCTTCTCTTTGCCTGCAGGTACTTCTCATGGATCCCACCTTGCATTATGAGTCCCTTCAGGATAAGAACTTTATCTTTGCTGCCCATTTTATTTTTTTAGACCTTAAAACCTGTAGTAAGAATAAGGACAGGAAAACAGGACTAGCAACCACTGTTTACAATTCACTTGTTAGAACCATTAGAGTGTTTTTCTTAGGGATCCATCACTCATGAAATCATTAATTCAATCTGCAATTATTCCATGCCAACAAATGTTCTGGGGTGCTATCCCAGGAAACCCTCTGCATTCTTGCAGTGAGTATACAAATCTGTTCCCCTACCACCACTTACTTGGCTGCTTTGAAATTATCCCACCAAACCGCTTTCCTGTTTATCACCTCCAGGTTCATGCCTTCCTGTAGTGGATGTAGTGCCTAGAGTTGCCATCCTTAACCTGCTACTACTTCAAATCTAAACTTTTTTAGTATTTTCCTAGAAGATTATCCTTGATCCCACAAGCTGGGCTAGAAAAC
Organism: Spermophilus citellus; assembly: GCF_964194105.1. Lineage (NCBI taxonomy): Eukaryota > Metazoa > Chordata > Mammalia > Rodentia > Sciuridae > Spermophilus > Spermophilus citellus. The sequence continues at coordinate 46,369,896 of NC_138199.1, read as the reverse complement.
TAGTAGCATTTCTACCATGTTCTATGGGCTGTGCCACTTAAATATATACCACACCATAATTGCTGATTAATTTGCACATCTCTACAAAATTTAAGCCCCTCAAACAGAAGAGACCTACTATTACTAGATTGTTGTTACCAGAACAAGATAGGATCTATCACCCAATAGGCCTTCATTCCTGCTTATTGAGTAAATCAATGGACATTTAAAAAGCTGCAGAGAGGCTGGGCACCATGATGCACGCCTGTAATCCCAGCAGCTCAGGAGGCTGAGACAAGAGGATTTCAAATTCAAAGCCAGCCTCAGCAAAAGCAAGGTGCTAAGCAACTCAGTGAGACCTAAATAAAATACAAAATAGGGATGGGGATGTGGCTCAGTGATTGAATGCCCTTGAATTCAATCCCTGATACCCCCCCAAAAAAAAAATAAATGCTGCAGAGACATATTTCCCCACTTGAAATTGTCACTATCGGTACCATATTTGCACATTAGAAATTTTGGCAACCATCTCCACTCGAAGTCCCAGTGGAAATCTACAAAGATAAGGAATAATGGGGGAAAAAAAGCTTTTTCCTTTTTGAAATATAATCCTTTAGTACAGCTAAATCTAATGTTTTCAATGGATAATTCCATGAATCCCATAAACATCAAAGAGAAACTCCAAAACATACGGGAACCGTCTGAAATAGATACCCATTGATACTAAAAGTTTAGATTAAGATAAACTCTTCCATTTGTAGCCTTTTGAATAGGTAGAATTTACCAATGTGGTCTGTCTGTCCCTCTCAAGCAATGGTAGGATTTGTTGCTGAGGTCACTATATTCTTTTCGATTTTATCAGATTGTCAAGGGTATCCCTCTGGCTTTCTATGTCAGATGTGTTATCTATATTTGACAAAATAATGATTATAATATGGCTCAAGTAAAATGTGCCTCATTGTGAGCTTTGGTTTTTCAATACCCTCTCTTCTCACTAACCTTTGAATATTCCATAAGTTCTGATTGCTTAATATGTAACATGTTACATTCATTACACAGTGTTTAAAAGAGATTCTATATGATTCCCAGCTGACAGGTATCGTGCTAGGATTTTTCATAGTAAGAAAAATAGACAATAAGAAGGCTTGGCAATACATTTCAAATATTTTATACAAGTAGGTTTTTAATAAGTTGAACAAATAAGTCCATGAATAAATAGGCGAAAAGAGGTAAGATTAATGACTTCATGGAATAACTGCCTTAAAAAATAAATGGGTGTGAAATTATTCTAATTGTCCATATTGAGCTCTAGCAGTGTATCAACTAATGGATGCCCAGATATTGAACATTGAAATTTTTTTAGAAACCTATTTTAATTAAAAATATATGGTTACCAATATATCTTGAGTCATTATACTTATTTTATGAGAGATTGTGTATATACTTGCTACTGTAAGATCCATTGTTCTCCCCATGTGAGTGATAGTCTGCTAACCTAAACTGGCAGTATTTCTCAGAAATTCCTTCTGTACTCTGGGGTGAGGTTGACTACAGAAGGAATCAGCATGGGTTTTTGATCACTAATGTGAGAAAGAAGCCCTTATGTGCTGAAGGCTAGAATAAGAGACCACACACTATGGCTGAGATCATCTCTGCCCCGCTGATTTAATTTGTTGGGATAGTGTCAGAGCTGTGTCACTTTTTCTCCTGTCTCCTGATGGCTCCTTCAACTTCTGAGTCCTGTGATGGGTGGTGGATATGTCTATGGAGCTCACAAGGAACTCACTGCTGCTGTTCATCACTTCATCACATGTAATAGAGACCATAAGGACCAATGTGGCTTTAGTTTGTCCCCACAGATACCAGTTTGTATGCATTCACCCTTGGTTCACATCCACTACCTCTTTCTGATGACTGGTCTTCCTGATCTATGGGAATATCAGGTTCTCCATTTGACAAAGAGGCAATGGTTTTAATAGACTTATTCACAATTCCATATGGACTAATCTCTATAATCAATCTCTTATTTCATGTAGATCATGGTGATCTTGATTCTTTGAACAAAACCTATTATATTGCCTTTTATATCCTGACTCATATAGGTTTTTATATGGCCTTCATGGCGCACGTGCATTACCATTGACATGATTGATTATAATGATCCAAAGATCCTATAATATGCATTCTATAGTGTGAGAACTTGGAAGTGCGTGTAGCATGAATGGTGAAATTTGGGGCATGCTGTCACTCTACTATTCACTTATAGGCACTTATTTATATGGTTACTAAGAAACTAGAAAAAAATATGCAATTGTAACAGGAAATTTCAGCACTTGGTAATTGGTAGAATGAGTAGAAAGTCAGTGAAGTTATGCAGACATGAGTAACACTGTCAACCCATTTATTTTACCAACCTAACATAACTATGACAGTGATAGTGTGCTTCAAGAGCCTAAGACACATTCTTTTTAAGTGCACATAGAACATTCACTAAGGCTACATTTTGAGCCTTAAAACAAGTCTTAAAAAATTTATAAGTAGTTGCTACTTTTGTAGCATTGGTAGATTTTGGAAGAAATGAAAATTGTTGAAATCAAAATTCAAATGCAGATTTGTGTGACTCCAAATCCCACTTTCTTCCACTAAAAAACAAATAGAAATTGTTTGTGCACACATGTGAATGCTTTTGTGTGTGTGTGTGTGTGTGTGTGTGTTACATAAGACAAATATAGACTGCCGTGGGAGATTGCACAAGGAAGCATTTAATTACTAGGGTCAATAATTAAATGGTGGGGATGAAAGAAGTCCTTAAGTAGGAATTAATCTGAGAATAGAGTTTTGAGATATCAAAGGCAATTCATTGAAATAATTTTAAACATGAGGTTTACTATGTGTAATATTGAAGGGCATAAAAAGTCATGTTTGAGAACAGCTCAGTGTGACAGGCTATTTGAAGCTGTCCAAGAAGATGTAGCTACATGGGGATTTTGCAGCTGCCCTGTGAAAGGCCTTAAAAGCTATATAGAAAAGGTGACATTTTATCATGTAAGATATGGGAGCTATGAGTTATTTTTTATGGTTTGGCTCTCTAATAACAGATTCATGTTTTAAAGTGATCATTGATAATAATGTAGGAAACAGTTTGGAACAGGGAAAGAATGGCATGACCTCAAGGTAATGCGGAGATGACATAGAAAGTTGTGGTCCACAGACCAGCAGCATCAGTATCACCTTGGAGGTACTGTGAAATGCAGAGTGTCCATCTCTTCCAAAACTTCAATGGACATGTAAATCACCTTAGCATATTTTTGAATTAGATAACAATTTAGTATTCGAGGGTTAGAAGCAATGATAATACTTTTATGCATTTTTCAGGTGATGAGACTTTTATATGAATGCAAAATATGTTAATAAAGTTTTTGTCTATTAGAAAAGCAATATATGCTTGTTATTGTAAGTCTGCACAACACAGAAATGTGGAAAGGAGCAAAACCAATTTGCATCCATTTTTTTTTTATACCACAAAAAGAGCCACTATTAACAGTCTGGTCATTTAAGTCTTTTTTTTTTTTTTTCTCCATATTATAAACATCAAAAAAGGAACTTGAACTGAATGGTGATCAAATACAGTTAGATTTAGGGAGCTTCAGGAAGAAAGCACATGTTTATACTGTTTTATACATGCCAGATATCAAAATATAAGTTTTGTTTTTCTAAAATGTCTCCCTTGAGCCTGGAGGAGTCTGTTATCCTGTGCCACTGTCGTATAAATAATGTGGTACTTCAGATGTCTGTGTAGAGCCATCGGGAAGCAAGTATCCTCCATCATTCTCAGTGGGTTTACACAGAAAACATCACGGCATAGTCACTTCAAAGTTAACAAGAGCACTGTTGATCTGCTTAGGGACAGAGCTCAAGAGCACAGTTTGGTGACAATTCTGAGAGAGACATGGCTGTGGAGTTGGGTACAACTTGATGATGAACTAACTTTTCGATCATGATGTTGTAAAGCAAACAACAACAACAACAACCACAATACCAAAAACAAAAACAAATAAAAAATCACTTACACAGGGCTAGATGCTTGCCCAGCCCTTTTTATGGCTTAGACAATAAACTCTGTTCTCACTCCTGGAAAGCATCCATTTCCTTTTTCTTTTCAGTTCAAAGGAGCCAGGCAAACTGACAACCTTCCTGTCCTTGCAATGTAGGACTTAGGGCTCCACTTGTCTTTCACCTTGATCATGATTCAACTCCATAAACTCCAATTAAAAACAAATAAGTAAATAAATAAATATAAAACCATGAAAGTGGAAGACAATGGAGAAATGCCACATTCACATCATTGCCCCCCCCCCCCCAACTCTTTCGGTCCTACTTTCTCTAATGGTATTTTTGTGTTGCATCTAGGATTTTATTTGTCTTTGTTTGCATATTTTACTATATTATTTTTAAATATGAGGAAGTTTCCTAAATAGGTTGTATTTGTGACCACACTTTTTTTTTTTTTTTTTTTTTTTTTTTTTTTTTTTTTTTTTAAGGAGGAGCCAGGGCATTATCCTGACAAGTGAAAAATATTTCTGGCTCACAAACAAACCCCTGTAAGAATCAGGAGTTTCTATGTATCTGTTAAGTAGTTTACTCTGTTTCAGTTGACAGGAATGAGTAGCTATAAGTGAGGTTGTCAAGTTTAACAACAACAACAACAAAAAAAAACCCCACATAAAACACAGGTATACTTGAATTTCAGATAAACAACAAAGAGCCTTTGTGGTTTACATATGTCTTGTGAAATATTTAGGACATACTTACACTAAAAGGATATCCCTTTATTTTAAATCTGAAATTCAAATTTAACTGGGTATTGTGTATCATTTTTTTCTGAAGATCCTTTCTACAAGGCAACTTGTCCCCTAGGCAATGGTGACAAATTTTGTCCAAAGAGCATTCCAGAAATCTCCCAGTTTGCTTGTTCCTCCTTCAGTGCCTCTTCCCTGTGGGACCAAGGGGGAACAGGGAGCCCAGTGCCACTGGACAGCTTGCTGGCTTCATGAGCACCGTGGGGCTCTGCCTCCCCACAGATGCTGCCTGCTGCTTTAGAGGTATCTATTCTCCTAAAGAAACTTCATCCCCCCTTTCCCCTTCCTCCATTCTATTGAAATTCCTTCTGTTTTTATGATATGCACACTGCCTTCTGCCTTGGCTTTCCCTAGCTTCCACATATAATAGAAAACATAGGGGGCTGGGGATGTGGCTCAAGTGGTAGCGCGCTCGCCTGGCATGCATGCGGCCCGGGTTCGATCCTCAGCACCACATACCAACAAAGATGTTGTGTCCGCTGAGAACTAAAAAAAAATAAAGATTAAAAAATTCTCTCTCTCTCTCTCTCTCTCTCTCTCTCTGTCTCTGTCTCTCACTCTCTCTTTAAAAAAAAAAAAGAAAAGAAAACATAGGACCCTTGACTTTCTGAGTTTGGGTTATTTCACTTAATGTTCCCAAGTTCCACCCATTTTCGTGAAAATCATTTCATTCTTCTTTAGGTTTGAATAAAACTCCATTGTGTGTGTGTGTGTGTGTGTGTGTGTGTGTGTGTGTGTGTGTATCAGGTTTTCTTTGTCTATTCATCTGTCCATTAACACCTAGGCTGGTTCTATAATTTGGCTGTTGTGAATTGTGCTGCTATAAACAGATATTCATGTATACCTTTAGTATTGGCTGATTTTAATTCTTTTGGAAAAAATACTGAGGAGGTACTTAGCCTGGGACCGATGGTGATTATATTCTAAGTCTTTTGAGGAAGGTCCATACTAATTAGTGATTGTCCTAACATGCAATTCCACCAACAGTGTAAAACTGTTCCTTTCCCCCCATATCCTCGCCAGCATTTGATCCCAGTATCCTTGATGACTACCATTCTAAATGGAGTGAGAGGACATCTCTTTTTTTTTTTCTTTTCTTTTACATGGATTCTATGTATTCCATTTAATTGCTCCATCAGTAGCTGTTCAGTTTAATCTTTCTTAGAATTTCTACTTTCAATCTTTGAATTTCCTCTTTTTTTTTCTAGTTTATAGTCCTTAATATCATAGCTATTATTTTTCAGTGTTCCTGGTCTTGGAATTATTTCAACATTTCCCTTTATTTTTTATTAACTTCAGTTTTTAATTTTCAATATTTTCCCATTTCAATGCCATTATATTTCATTTTTACTTTTCTATCTTCTTTGCTTAAATGCTGACTTTATTTTAACCCATCTTTTAAAAAAAACAAAAATACGTAATACTAATAATTATTTCTGAGATAGGACTCATATCCTATTCATTTGAATGTACAGTGTTATTACTTCCTGATCAAACTATTTTTCATGATTAAAATCTGTGTTTAACAAAATAATGATGAATCAGCGTTTCCTCTCACTAAATGCTAGGGAACTAAATATTTTTAACTTAAATATTATTAACCTATGGCTTACTCATTTCTTTGTTTTTGAATTGTGTCTTAAAATATGAAATCTTATGTAATTTTTAAATTAGTGGCTTTTTTTTTTGTAGGGAAATAGTAAGAATGAAGCTTTAATATAATACTGTAGAAAAGAAGTGGCTATACATTTTCTCCTGGATCATTTGCTCTTGGTTGGTGGGGGAGGATAATCTTCCTAATATTTTAGGCCAGCAATGTACTATTGATATCAGATACTCTCCCCTCAGCATCTCATGTTTCAGAAGATAAACATCTAAATCAAGATGAACTAATTTGGGGACGGAGGAAATCAATGAGTCTTACCCCGGTAGTTTAAAATTGGGACATGAAATAATTATTCCTGTAAGCTGTGGTTTCTGGGAATAAAAAATAAATTGTAATAAGGTACAATTTTGGACTGTCTCTATTGGGAATTGCTGAAAACAGGCCATCAAAACACTCAATGTCTTCGACAACATCCATGTCTTAGCTTATGATTCTTTAGGGTCAGCAAATTAGGTGCTTTTTGAATTGGCTCCCTCTTAAAACTTTGATCATCTGCAAAGTAGATGGGCATCTCTCTTTCTGGAATATGGCTGGGTGTCAGCTGTATTGCCTTGGTTCACCTTTCTTTGTGGTCATCTTGTGCATGTCTTGTAACCATCTAGCAGTCTATCCTGTCAAGGTTACTCCAAATACAAGAAAGCCTTAAAGTGGAAGAAAACATGTAAGAGTATAAAGCTTTTTGAGGTCTAGGATCAGAAGTTGCTTATGTAGAAAGGCTATCCGAGAGCTTTGGAAAATGCAACAGGTACAGATCTAGGGAGATCATTAATTCCTACCATCATCAGATTACCATAGTCTTTGTTTACAACCATTCATTAATGTGCTTCTTTATATGTAAAATACTCTCAATTTCTCTCCAAAGGACCAAAGTCTCAACATTTCAAGGCAGGCTGCAGGCATAAAGACCAGCAATTTGAAGCCTATGTTAGTTGTAGATATGGACCTCCTTGATAGAGAAAGGTATAAATTGAAAAAATATGTTATTCAATGATTCCTAACCTACCCAGAGTAGTAAAACATGGAAAGACAAGAAACCAGCAATAAATATTTTCATTTTCAAGAAGTATGAATAGGGGGCACAGAGCAGTCACTAATCCTTAACCATTCTAAAAGTTACCAAGCAAATATTTCCAACTCTTGCGATTCAGAGGATGAATAGCACTCTTGATTGGGCTCCAGTTCTTCATCTTGCCTCATACTACATCATAGCTCCATTCAATTTGATTTTTATGCTGAATCAATTTTTTTCATGGTGATAATATTTCACTTGCTTAAGATGCTAGATAGGTGAGAAACAGTGGACAGAAATTAAGAAGTTGGAGGGCAAAGGTCCCAGATAATGTGAGGCTTTAATACATAGTACCATGAAAAGATAAATTCACACAATATTCGAGTGGAGTTTTTGCTAACCCTGAGAAGAAGCCAGTCAACATACAAAGAAATAAGTAAGAAAGAATATTGCAGAAAGAAAACAGTCACAGAAGTGAGACTTAAGGGCAATAATGTTTGTATGGTGTGTGTTTAGAAATTCTAATTCCTGGTTAAAGCCTCCTATGAAGCTTCATTACATTCTTGGGTTTCAAAAGAAAATTGTGGTCCTTTTGTTTACCCTTCATTCTTTTCTGGAAGCTAATTTGGGCAGCATCTTAATCGAAAGTAGCAGGCACCTAAACTCTTTGTTGAAAGAGAAATTTGGTCTTCTATTTTAATCTTTGTTATGTTGCTGGTTTTCTCTTTTCTCCTTTTATATTGATGTCCTTGGGTATATAAATGAACATATGCCAGCATGCAACCATGTTAACAATTCTACAAGACTATTTATATCATTATAATTGCAATATGAATGTATTAAAAGAAGCAAATACAAAAGAAAGGTTTAACTGTGGTAGTTCCCAGGTGGTCATACTATAAATTATTTTTCTTGCTGCTATTTGCTTATTTTTTAACTGAGGATTACCCACAGATTCTTTTTGTTCAGTTTAATTATTTTCATCAATTCTACATGTAGTTGAAACCTCACAACAAAAAAACAAAAAAAGAAAACCAGAATGTTTTGATCATATGAGCAAGTTTACTGGTTGGGAAATAAATTAGTCTTACCTGTTTCTAGAGGTTATATGAATGGAATAATACAATTAATACTGTGTGTGTATGCCTCTGTGTGTGTGTGTGTGTGTGTGTGTGTGTGCTCATATATGTGACTTATTTTGTTCAAAATAATAAATTGGGGATTTAGCATAGCTATTGTCTTAACTGTTTTCACTTTCCATCTATGAACCCACTTGTATTCATGCTAGATGATTTGATCTATGGATCTTAGACCCTCTGTTTATACCTTTCTTTCTCTTTATGTTTCCCTTTTATATTCTACCGTTGTGTGTTCAAATTCTGTTTTATATACTTAGTCTAATCTATCAAACCCATCTAATGATTTTTTAATTTTAGATAATTTTCATTTTTAATATTCTCATTTTAATTTTTAAGTTTCTCTGCTGCTTCTAAGAATATCTATGCATTTATACATGTCATCCACATTTTCAATTAGATCATTTACCTTTTTATCACAGTGTTTTAAAGTTCCTGAATGATAATTAGAATATTTGATCCATCTCTACATCTACTTCTATTACCTATTTCATCTCTTGATGATAACTTCCATTCTCTCTTTTCTGTAAATTTCATATTGTACATTGATCATCTGTATAAAAGAACCAAAGAATTGTATCTATATTTATAAAAGGGAATACACCTTTAAGTGATAGACAGTTATAACTGGGGGCCATTTCATCTGTATCAAACTAGCCTGAGTTTTGTGGCTTTCTTTGTATTACTTCACTGCTGGTTTCACCTATTTAGACACTGAGCTGAAGTCCCTCTGTTCTATATGGCTTAGAATCTAAAAACCTGTGAGATTCTGGAGGTATATATTTTATAAATGAACTAAAAGCTTTCCAAATATTGTGATTCTTTGCTTTCTACCAACACAAAGGCTTTTTTTTTTTTTTTTTTTTTTTTTTTTTTTTTTTTAGTTTCTGGAGGACATCATTTGATCTCCAAACTTGCTTCAGTTTTTTCACACCTAGGAGAAAGGCCTCCGCCTAATTTGCAATCTCTGCTTTGTTTCTAGCCCTTGTCAAGTGAATCACAGCTTCTTTTGGCTTTATTACCACCACTATCCTCTGTATCCACATTCAGTTTCCTGGTAGTTGTGAGAGACCACAGGAAATAAGAGATCTTTATGAGCTCTCAGTTCTGCCTTTGTCCTTCTGCCACCACAACTGGTGAAGGTCCATGAAACAGCTGGTGAGTGACTGCAAACTTGTTCAGTATCTGGGGCTCCTTGGAATTGTAATTTGTTGCACAAGCCAGGATATAGCTCTTAAAAGTCATTAAGCAATTTCGATATTTTAGCTTGTTTCTTCCTAATCCTATTAACCACAAATTCTCCATTCTCTGATCATTCTGCCAAAGATGTGTCTAGATTCCCTATTATAAAAGACTCATTGCTTTCTAGAGTTTAGATAATGGTTTATTTGCATCTAGAACTCTGATAGGCTCAGAGAAACTATAATTTTATAGTTTATTTAGCTTGTTTTTGTTTTTATGAAAAGAGGGATAATCTCTTCTGACTTTCTATATACTAGTAATATGTTACTGTTTGTATTTCATTTATTTCCAAATTTTATTCCAAATTAGTGTATTGCTTCATTTATCACAATAACATAGAGATGAAAAAAATAGGATAAACTCATTAGGTGGATCCCCTTGTTAAAAGGACCTAGTTGAAAGTCTGTAATATTAAATGTTAGAGCTTAAAAGAGATATTTCCATCATATTAAGAGGTAATTTATTTGTTGGAAGCAAGCAAGTCCTCTAGTCTTGCCTTTTTTATCACTTTAATGAATGTTGAATTTATAATAGAACTCTGGGTTTTTCCTCCTCTGTGATTGTAGATACTTGGCAAAAACATTAGTGTGTTAGACACAACAGCTAAAAGATACTCTTTCATTCCCATATACATAACTAACTTAGAGAATCAACTGAATTCCAGATTTTCAGTAATGTGTGATATATTGTGATTCAAAAAATTAAAAAAAAATCAGCATAGTAAAAACAGAATCAAAGCAAAGTAAAATAAAGCTAACTAACCACCACAAAATTATATACATTGAAGTTGTAATTTACATATAACAGATTTATCAGTACCATATTCATCTCTAGACAAGCATACAGTTCTACCTCATTCTTCTGGAAGAAATACAGACTCGTGTTCTTTATAAAAATTGCTATGAGAGGAGCTAGAAGATGGCGGCGGGAAGTGAGTAAGCCGCTCTGAGCCCCGCGCCGCGGCGTCTGAAAAGATGAGGTAAAGATCATTAAAGGAGATCTGTCGACAAAAACCCAGCACCGTGTCAAGAAAGGGGCCTAGGTGGAGTGAATCAGCCACTAATCCAGCCAAGGTGAAGGGAGTACAGCACGACTTCAGCGCGAGCAGTAAGGCTGCAGCCCGAGCCGCCCGGCTCCCTCAGCCCCTTCTCCTTCTCCTTCCCCTTCTCCTCTCTGCCTTTCCACCTTGCTTCTTTCTCCCCAGCCGTCTCTCCTCCCAAGCTCAGTCTCTAAATTTAGATCTCAACTTCTTTCCCCCACCCCGCCCGCTCTCCTGCGTGTCCGGTACCCGGACCGCGCGGCCCTGAGGCGCCGCCTCCCCTCCCCCAACCCGCACCCCCTCCCCGGGGGTCCCGAAGGCCGCCGCTGCCGACACCGCTGCCGCCGCCGCCTCCCGTGGAGCACCATAGAGCAGACTCTTCACCGCGCGAATGAGCTGCCGAATTATATGAAACAGCTGATAAGATGAGCGACAATTTAAAATCCAAGTGATCCGAGAACACGCACTGAGCTCTGGCCCGCTGAATTCAAACTCCCGGTCACCTGCTTCCCGCAGACAAACAGCTATGACTCGGCATTAATTCATCCCGCTGAAACAACTGGTCAGCCCTTCTCATCATACGAAGGTAAATGCCTACCGAGCCTTCATAAGTAGTGGCCACAGGTTTGAAACGGGGCTTGGGAGAAAAGGACCCACCCGTTGAATTAGTCTCCCGGCAAAGGGAAACCGTGTCATCAGACTGCTGCGGAGGAGATAACTGCGTTGAAACAGGTGTGTGATCCCATAGCCTTGCCTCTCCACACATCGGGAAAACTCTAAGAGCCCCTCCCAGCTCTCCCGTAAGGGCACCTCCCAGCTCTCCTGTGAGTGCTTCAGCCAGCCCGAGGGAATCAGAGGTGGTGCGGGTCCCACAAGCGGAAATACCGCTCCCACCAGGGCTGACTGCTGAGGCCTCTTGCACCACCTACGGGAAGTGGATACCAGAGGGCAAGTAAAAGCCGCTGAGGATTCTCAGCCCCAAGCTCTACAAGCTTAGGGTCTGAGGGAATGGCAAACTGGAAGAGTGTGCCCAGTCGTTCATGAAAACAGGGCTCCCGGGAGCAGCAGACCTGGCGTGTAGCCAGTATTGTGGTGAGAGGGGCCTGGCTAGAGAAAAAGTGGGAAGTGACTAGACACAAGAGGAGGCCCTAGACACTCAGGATTGGAGACTCGCCCAGTCTGGGAAGAGCTGCTGCACAGTGATTGGTTCCCGCGTATTGACAGGAGAAACTTGACCTGGTGGGCACAGCGCCATCTACTGGAAGAGAAGTTAATCAAACTCTAAGACTGCATTTATTAGGTTTTTTTTTTCTTTTTCTTTTCTCCTTTTTTTTTTTTTTTGGATTTAGGTTTTTCTTTCATTTTCACTTTTTTCTTTCTTGTTGTTTTATTAATATTTTTTTTACAAAATATTTTTTTAAATTTTTTTTTCTACTAATTTTAACTTAAATTTTTTTAATTATTATTATTATTTTTTTAATCTTTTTCTTTTTTAGTTCCTATTCTTTTTCTTCTTTAGTCTTCTCATTTTTCTTATCCCCCCTTTTTTCTTGAATTCTACCTGCCTACTCTCATTCTCTTTAGAGACTTCTTCCCTTCCCTTCAAATACCTTTCCTCCCAAGCATCAAACTAATTTATAGGAGTAAACAGTAACTCAGCAGTCAAACAGAACAAGAAGCAACATGAGCAGCTTCAAAAAACAAGGAAGAAAAGGAGTACAAACAACGCAGGACAGCCTAAATATTCAGGAGGACCTAGAGTCATCAGAAAAATGGTCATATAAAGAACTCAAGGAACACCTAAGACAGATGGAATGGAACCTTAAAGAGGATACAAGACAGCAAATTCAAGCAGCGAAAGAACACATTGAGAATGCATTTCACAAACAGATAAAAGAAGAAGTTAAGCATCTTTATCAGGAGATAGAGACTATAAAAAATAATCAAACAATAATTCTAGAAATGAAGGAAACGATAAACCAAATTAAAAACTCAATTGAGAGTATCACTAACAGAGTGGAGCAAGTAGAAACCAGAACATCAGATAATGAAGACAAAATATACCATCTTGAAAAGAGTCTAGCCAACTCAGGAAGGCTGGTAAAAAATCACGAGAAAAACATCCAAGAATTATGGGATAACATTAAGAAACCGAACTTACGAGTCATCGCGATAGAAGAAGGTACAGAGATTCAAACCAAGGGAATGAGAAACTTGCTGAAGGAAATAATTACAGAAAACTTTCCAGAAATAAAAAAGGAAACAGATATACAAATTGAAGATGCATACAGGACACCGAGCACACAAAATCACAGTAGACCAACGCCAAGACACATTGTTATGAAGATATCCAATATACAGAACAAAGAGAAAATATTAAAAGCTACAAGAGAAAGGAGACAGATTACATTTAGGGGTAAACCAATACGGTTAACCACGGATTTTTCATCACAGACACTGAAAGCAAGAAGGTCATGGAACAATGTATTTCAAACACTGAAAGACAATGGATGCCAACCAAGAATTCTGTATCCAGCAAAATTAAGCTTCAGGTATGACAACGAAATAAAAATCTTTCATGATAAACAAAAGTTAAAAGAATTTGCAGCCAGAAAACCAGCATTGCAAAGCATTTTGAGCAAAACACTACACGAGGAAGAAATGAAAAACAATAACCAAAACCATCAGTGGGAAGTGCCGCAGTAATGACAGAGGGCAAGGGGAAAGACATCATGGAGAGACAAACTAAATTTTTTTTTTTTTTAAAAAAGGATAAACAATCAAACATGGATGGAAGTTCAAACCACATATCAATAGTAACTCTGAATGTTAATGGCTTAAACTCTCCAATAAAGCGACATAGGCTGGTATCATGGATTAAAAAAACAAATCCAACAATATGCTGCCTCCAGGAGACACATCTGATGGGAAAAGACATACACAGGCTGAAGGTGAAAGGATGGGAAAAAATATACCACGCACATGGTCCTCGTAAGCAAGCAGGGGTGGCCATCCTCATATCGAATAAAATCGACTTCAAGACTAAGTTAATCAAAAGGGATAAAGAAGGTCATTATATACTGTTAAAAGGAACCATTCACCAACAAGACATAACAATTATCAATATTTACGCACCAAACAATGGTGCTGCGACATTCACAAAACAAATTCTCCTCAAATTCAAGAATCAAATAGACCACAACACAATAATTATGGGAGACTTCAACACACCTCTCTCACCATTGGACAGATCCTCCAAACAAAAGTTAAATAAAGAAACTATAGAACTCAATACCACAATCAATAACCTAGACTTAACTGACTTATATAGAATATATCAACCATCATCAAATGGATATACTTTCTTCTCAGCAGCACATGGATCCTTCTCAAAAATAGACCATATATTATGCCATAGGGCAAACCTCAGTAAATATAAAGGGGTGGGGATAATACCATGCATTTTATCTGATCATAATGGAATGAAACTGGAAATCAATGATAAAAGAAGGAAGGAAAAATCCTACATCACATGGAAAATGAACAATATGTTACTGAATGATCAATGGGTTACAGAAGACATAAAGGAGGAAATCAAAAAATTCTTAGAGATAAACGAAAATACAGACACAACATATCGGAATCTATGGGACACAATGAAAGCAGTTTTAAGAGGAAAGTTCATCGCCTGGTGGTCATTCCTCAAAAAAAGAAGAAACCAACAAATAAATGAGCTCACACTCCAACTCAAAGCCCTAGAAAAGGAAGAGCAAAACAACAGCAAATGTAGCAGAAGGCAAGAAATAATTAAAATCAGAGCGGAAATTAATGAAATTGAAACAAAAGAAACTATTGAAAAAATTAACAAAACTAAAAGTTGGTTCTTCGAAAAAATAAATAAGATCGACAGACCTTTAGCCATGCTAACGAAGAGAAGAAGAGAGAGAACTCAAATTACTAACATACGGGATGAAAAAGGCAATATCACAACAGATGCTACAGAAATACAGAAGACAATTAGAAATTATTTTGAAAATCTATATTCCAATAAAATAGAGGATAGTGAAGACATCGATAAATTTCTTAAGTCATATGATTTGCCCAGACTGAGTCAGGAGGATATAGACAATCTGAACAGACCAATATCAATAGATGAAATTGAAGAAGCCATCAAAAGACTACCAACCAAGAAAAGCCCAGGACCGGATGGGTATACAGCGGAGTTTTACAAAACCTTTAAAGAAGAATTAATACCAATACTTTTCAAGTTATTTCAGGAAATAGAAAAAGAGGGAGCTCTTCCAAATTCATTCTATGAGGCCAACATCACCCTGATCCCGAAACCAGACAAAGACACCTCAAAGAAAGAAAACTACAGACCAATATCTCTAATGAACCTAGATGCAAAAATCCTCAATAAAATTCTGGCGAATCGAATACAAAAACACATCAAAAAAATAGTGCACCATGATCAAGTAGGATTCATCCCTGGGATGCAAGGATGGTTCAACATACGGAAATCAATAAATGTTATTCACCACATCAATAGACTTAAAGATAAGAACCATATGATCATCTCGATAGATGCAGAGAAAGCATTCGACAAAGTACAGCATGCCTTTATGTTCAAAACATTAGAAAAACTAGGGATAACAGGAACTTACCTTGACATTGTAAAAGCTATCTATGCTAAGCCTCAGGCTAGCATCATTCTGAATGGACAAAAGTTGAAGGCATTCCCTCTAAAATCCGGAACAAGACAGGGATGCCCTCTATCTCCACTTCTATTCAATATAGTTCTCAAAACACTGGCCAGAGCAATTAGACAGACGAAAGAAATTAAAGGCATAAAAATTGGAAAAGAAGAACTTAAATTATCACTATTTGCAGATGACATGATTCTATACCTAGAAGACCCAAAAGGGTCTACAAAGAAACTACTAGAACTAATAAATGAATTCAGCAAAGTGGCAGGATATAAAATCAACACGCATAAATCAAAGGCATTTCTGTATATCAGCAACAAAACTTCTGAAATGGAAATGAGGAAAAACACTCCATTCACAATATCCTCAAAAAAAATAAGATACTTGGGAATCAACCTAACAAAAGAGGTGAAAGATTTATACAATGAAAACTACAGAACCCTAAAGAGAGAAGTAGAAGAAGATCTTAGAAGATGGAAAAATATACCCTGTTCATGGATAGGCAGAACTAACATCATCAAAATGGCGATATTACCAAAAGTTCTCTATAGATTTAATGCAATGCCAATCAAAATCCCAACGGCATTTCTTGTAGAAATAGATAAAGCAATCATGAAATTCATATGGAAAAATAAAAGACCCAGAATAGCAAAAGCAATTCTAAGCAGAAAGAGTGAATCAGGCGGAATAGCGATACCAGATTTCAAACTATATTACAGAGCAATAGTGACAAAAGCAGCATGGTACTGGTACCAAAACAGGCGGGTGGACCAATGGTATAAAATAGAGGACACAGAGACTAACCCACAAAGTTACAACTATCTTATATTTGATAAAGGGGCTATAAGCATGCAATGGAGGAAGGATAGCATCTTCAACAAATGGTGTTGGGAAAACTGGAAATCCATATGCAACAAAATGAAACTGAATCCCTTTCTCTCGCCATGCACAAAAGTTAACTCAAAATGGATCAAGGAGCTTGATATCAAATCAGAAACTCTGTGTCTGATAGAAGATAAAGTTGGCTCCGATCTACAGATTGTGGGGTCGGGCTCCAAATTCCTTAATAGGACACCCATAGCACAAGAGTTAAAAACTAGAATCAACAAATGGGACTTAATTAAACTTAAAAGTTTTTTTTCAGCAAAAGAAACAATAAGAGAGGTAAATAGGGAGCCTACATCCTGGGAACTAATTTTTACGCCTCACACTTCAGATAGAGCCCTAATATCCAGGGTATACAAAGAACTCAAAAAATTAGACAATAAGATAACAAATAACCCAATCAACAAATGGGCCAAGGACCTAAACAGACACTTCTCAGAGGAGGATATACAATCAATCAACAAGTACATGAAAAAATGCTCTCCATCTCTAGCAGTCAGAGAAATGCAAATCAAAACCACCCTAAGATACCATCTCACTCCAGTAAGATTGGCAGCCACTATGAATTCAAACAACAACAAGTGCTGGCGAGGATGTGGAGAAAAGGGTACACTTGTACATTGCTGGTGGGACTGCAAATTGGTGCGGCCAATTTGGAAAGCAGTTTGGAGATTCCTGGGAAAGCTGGGAATGGAACCACCATTTGACCCTGCTATTGCCCTTCTCGGACTATTCCCTGAAGACCTTAAAAGAGCATGTTACAGGGACACTGCCACATCGATGTTCATAGCAGCACAATTCACAATAGCTAGACTGTGGAACCAACCCAGATGCCCTTCAATAGATGAATGGATAAAAAAATGTGGCATCTATACACAATGGAGTACTATGCAGCAATAAAAAATGACAAAATCATAGAATTTTCAGGGAAATGGATGGCATTAGAGCAGATTATGCTTAGTGAAGCTAGCCAAACCCTAAAAAACAGATACCAAATGTCTTCTTTGATATAATGAGAGCAAGTATGAACAGAGCAGGGAGGAAGAGTAGGAAGAAAAGAGTAACATTAAACAGAGACTTGAGATGGGAGGGAAAGGGAGAGAAAAGGGAAATTGCATGGAAATGAAGGGAGACACTCATTGCTAAACAAAATTACATATAAGAGGTTGTGAGGGGAATGGGAAAATAAACAAGGAGAGAAATGAATTACAGTAGATGGGGTAGAGAGAGAAGATGGGAGGGGAGGGGAGGGGGGATAGTAGGGGATAGGAAAGGTAGCAGAATACAACAATTACTATTAGTGCATTATGTAAAATTGTGGATGTGTAACTGACGTGATTCTGCAATCTGCATTTGGGGTAAAATTGGGAGTTCATAACCCATGTCAATCTAATGTATGAAATATAATATGTCAAGAGCTTTGTAATGTTGTGAACAACCAATAAAAAAAATGTAAAAAAAATTGCTATGATATACAGTGAATTGAAAAATTAATGCAGAATCAATATCACTACCAAAGAGTCTATCTGATTTATCTTATAATCATCATGGGAAGACCATTTTGATGTTATGACTCAGCAGATGTCAAGACCTAAACATCTTCCAAAATGATTCCAAGGCAGGAATTTACTTGCTGACTTTTCAGAAACAGGTTAAGAGAGAAAATGTTGGGAGAAGTTTGCCCAAGGATGTACCTCAAATGTATGAAGTGTGCTCTTCTTCTTCCTCCCTTCCTCTCCTCTCTCCCACCCCACCCCCCTGCCCTGCTCTCTCTCTGTCTCTCTTTCTCCCTCCCTTCTCCCCTCCACCACGGAGTAATTTCTACAGCCACTGCTCCTGATCACAAATGATGCTGTCAGAAATAAATTGAACAGAATTCCAGTGCCCTAGAGAAATTATTTAAAAGTGAAAGGTCTAAGTGAACCACTTAACCAAAACTTGCCTGGAATGAATCAAAGCTACCAAATGAGATGTAGAGACTATTACAGCTATTTAAAATTTACAAATACAGTTTTCTCTCTGAAAGTCGTCCTTCCGGACTTGGACTATTGGAGCCCACCACACTACCCACACCTCAAAAACAAAAGGACCTACTGAAGTGTGTCAACAGTAGGTTAGCCAAAGCTGCAGAAATTTTAATGCAGCCAATAAAAATTCAACAGGCTGAAATAAATTGCTCAGGGTTCTGGAAAACAAAATATAGCCTGAATTTTAAAGTACCCCACAAATTTTATAACATAAAATTATTTCAACTGCAGTAAAATCCTTTGCATCTCGTTTGATATAAACATTTGCATACTACCACCACACACATTCATATAAGTATTCCCTTTCTTTACCATAGTTTTTGCATGGACAGTTCCTTCATATCCTTTAGCTGGAGTATAAATACCACCTCAGAGAAAATGTACCCATATTTCCCATTCTCAGCAACCTGTTTGTTTCCTTCATACCCCTTGTGTGAATATGATACTTAAAAAGATTTTTTTATGATTGTCGCTGCCATGACTATGTATTGATGAAGACAGGGGTATGTCTCATGCTTTGATGTATTAGACATTTAGCATCTTATACATTTTAATGCACAGGAAAGGAATTTATAGTTGTTGCATAAGTAAATACACTAACAAATACATCCTTCCTGGAGTATCCTTTGTTTCTTTCTTGTAGTAGTATCCTCTTTGTTCCTATCTTCTTTCTTCTTCTTCTTCTTCTCTGAGTCTTCTCTAATAGACATTGTTTGCAAGTAAGGCAAACCCCACCAGGAACTAAATTAAGCCCAGAAAAGATATGGATTCTGGCAATAAATATGTGGAGATTGTTATTCAGAAGTGGCATGAACCAGGGTTTAGAAATTGTGTTGGGATCTCAGATACTGCTTTCCTCTTCAAATTCCAATTATGTTTTCCACTGTATCAGCTTTATTCTCAGGAAAATTCTGTGCTGGTAGGAAATATAGTTTCTAGTAGCTCTAGTCCAAGGTTCAATCAGCTTAGCAACCACAGAATGACTTCTTCCTTGTTACCCGAGTAAATGACCACCAAGGACACCATTCAGTCTGCTTTGGATGAATTGTCCAATTTTCCATTGCTAAGACAATGAAGACATTGATTCCGCAAACCTGATTCATTGTCCAAAGTCAATCATTCAACATCCAATCCCTGGAAGCTTCTTGGGATTTTTCTTTTTTAACACATGAAAGAAAGGTTATTTTACTGAAATTAGAAGGCAAGATCATTAGGTACCATGAAGACTAAAAGTACAGCTAATCTGATTTTGCTTGTAACTGTTCTAGAACAGCTGAGATGCAGATATGCAAGTTCAAGGACTAGCAGCTTTTTCCTGGGTGTGTCTGAGTTTCCTTTGTATTAGACAGAGCCCCTTGCTTCCTGCCATCTTGCATTTTTTTCCATTCAGTTAAATTTAAACTATAACTTTATCTTATGAGAATCACCATTTTGCTGGATAGATATACTGGGTAAGAAAAGGTGCAAAATACACACCACAGAGACTCACACACACATACTTAGATTCATATGTTACAGGACAACATTTGGGTCAACAATTGACTCAATGTACAACATGCATCCCATAAGATTAAAATGAAGCTGAAAAACTCCGATCCCCTAGTGATGACAGCTATCATAACATCAAAACACAATGCTTTACTCACATGGTTGCTGATGTAAACACACCTAGTGTGCTCACAGATCTATAAAAGTATAGCACAAACCAGACACAGTGGAGCACTTCTGTAATACCATCTACTTAGATGCTGAGGTAGAAGAATCACAAGTTCAAGACCAGTCTGAGAAATGTAGTAAGATTCTGCATCAAAATCAAAATAAAAAGAGCTGGGCACGTAGCTCATAAGATTATGTACAGATAATGATAATCAACGAGTATGTTACTGATTTATGTATTGAGTGTACTATAATTTTTGTTGCTATTTCAGTGTGCACCTCTCTTCTTTGTTAAAAAAAAAAGTGAATTGTAAAACAGCCTCTTGCAGGTTCTCCAGGTGGTGTTCCAGAAGAAGGTAATACTATTATAGAAAATAATAGTTCCATTTATGCTGTTATCCCTGAAGACCATCTAGTAGGACAAAACAGAGGTGGAAGTCAGCCATGTTGATAAGCCTATGATCGAGACCCTGTGCGTATCATGCCATCAAAAAGTTTTAAAAGTACTACATACAAAACTAAAATTTAAAAATAATTTAAAGTAGTTTTATGGAGTATGGTTCAGTGGTAGAATACATGTTCAGGGCCCTGGATTCAACTATGGCACTACAAAAAAAAATCACAAAAGATTATAAAATAAGGATAGGAACTTCATGAAGTAAAAAGTCATTGAATGAGGATATAAAGCTTATGAAATGAAAAGTCAGTGTAAGCTATAGTCAGTTTATTATTGAAGAAATAAAAAATTTTAATAAATGTAGTGTAGCCTCAGTGTGCAGTGTTTGTAAAGTCTGTAGCAGTATTCAGTATTGTTCTTTGCCTGCATATTCATGCACCACCCATTTTTTGACTCACACATGCCTAGATGAGTTGATCATTTTTTTAAAATTTTAAATCATATTTTAGTACATTTTCTACTTATATACAAAAATACTTGCCACTGTGCTACCATTGCCTGTGACATTCAGTACAGTAAAATGCTATAAGGGTTGTAGCCTTGGAGCAATAGGCAACAGTGTATAGCCTAGAAGTGTTTAGGTTATTCATTTTCACTTGTGTGAATACCCTCTGTGAGGTTAACATGACATCATCTATCAAGGCATTTCTTAGGATGCATCCCTGAGGTTAAGCAATTCATGAGTACATATAACATTTGCAAAGTTCATAAATATCAAATCATCTACAATTTGAGCATGTCCTAAATGATGTCGTGATGTTTACTACTTTTTGTAATTTTCTAAGGCCTCAGAATGAAACAAACATCAAAGAGCTCATAGGATCTTTGTTAATAAAAAGCAATCAAATTAGCAATTTTAAATTACTTATCATTTTTGCTTCCTCTATTAAATACTATAAAGGGAGCAATATCCAAAACCAATTAAAATATACATTTCAGAACCACATGGAAAGTTTATTTATTCCTCCAAATGATTCTTGTGAGAGATGGTTAATGCAGTTATGGAGGAATCTAGATCTATGAGAAATTTCTGCAAAACCATAATTCTAGTGTCCAGGTCTCATCATTTAATTACTGTAACTGCTATCTCAATTTAACAAACACTTTCAAGTGGAATTTTCATAACACATGGATTTCAACAATCACAGAAAAGTATAAATAAGCAGATGTAGACAAAAATTTTTAAATTAAAAATTTTAAATTAAAATATTAATATAAGAGACTCACATGTTATCAGCCATCAAAATATAAAGACATTTTTTAAATTTTTTATTTCTTTTAATGTTATACATGACAGTAGAATGCATTTATGCACGTTGATATATCATATATAGATGGGATATAATTTCTCATTTTTCTGAGTGTACATGTTACAGAATCCTATTAGTCATGTAGTCACACACACACACATATCTTCTACCTTTCCTATCCCCACATCCCCTCCCCTTCCCTCCCATCAATTCCCTCTACCTAATCTAAGGTAATGCTATTATTCCCTAGTGCCCCCCAACTTATTTTGAATTAGCATCTTCATATTAGAGAGAACCTTTGGACTTTGGTTTTGTGGGATTGGTTTATTTTGCTTAGCGTGATATTCTTCAACTCCAACCATTTACTGGCAAATGCCATAATTTCATTCTTCTTTAAAGTTGAGTAATAGACCATTGAGTGTATATACCACATTTTCTTTATTCATTCACCTATGGAGGGACACCTAGGTTGGTTCCATAGTCTAGCTATTGTGAATTGAGCTCCTATAAACATTGATGTGGCTGTGTCTCTATAGTATGCTGATTTTAAGTCTTTTGGGTATAAACCAAGGAGTGGGTGAAATGGCAGTTCCATTCCCAATTTACTGAGGAATCTCCATACTGCTTTCCATAGTGATTGCACCATTAAAGATACATTATTATAGATATTTTGATGACATGTGTAGCACATTTTTTTCTTTATTATTGTGTCTTTCTATTACTTTCCCCAGCCAAAAATGAGACATCCATATACTTTGACTGTGACTGAATTGGCCCCATATCAGTCAGTATTATGTTGTGGGTGTTGGTACTGGTATCTTCCTGTGTTTAACTTTGTAACAAAAGATCTGGAAGTGTACAGTTATGTGACTACCAGGAGGAGAGTGACTCTAATAAAATCAACAGAAAGGAGATGAGTTAAGGTATTTTCTGAAAATTGGACCATTTCACATTTACCCAATAAAATCATCTTCATGCGGACTGCCATTGTTTAAACCATTTTAAATTACATGTTCTGTAATATGAAAGAAAATACCTTGTTATATCATATTAATAATACATATAAAAACTGAAACAGTATGTTCTATGGAAAATTATCTTTAAAAATGGTGAGTAAAATGGAAAATAGCCCAGAAACCAGTCTAAAAGCCATAGAAGAACTTTAAAAAATAAACATATATTGAAAGAGAACCACTTAAGAAATCTGAAAAAAAAAAATCCAGGATTGATATTTATCTGTTGTACTAAAATATTACATACCACCAACAAAAGTAGAACATTTTAAAATTGATTCTATAATGCCAGCATAATTTTGATTTTAAAAGGAGAAAATGATGGCTCAGAAAAATTAATTATGAATATAATAAAGTTGAATTTAAAACAAAATGTAGTCAGAAAAAGAAATTCCTGTGAAATATATGCCATAATTAAATATATAGGATCCATTTTAGGAAATTGAGGATGGTTTGATGGTTTAAGAAATGCTAATCTATTACTTCAATTCATCACAATAATACATTAAAACAAAAATACACCAGCCAGGCTCGGTGGCTCATGCCGATAATCCCAGTGGCTCTGGAGGAAGAGGCAAGAGGATCCTGTGTTCAAAACCAACATTAGCAATTTAGCAAGGACCTAATCAACTTGGCAAGACTTTGTCTATAAATAAAATATTAAAAGAAGACTGGGGATGTGGTTGAGCACCTTTTGGTTCAATCTCTGGTACCAAAAATAAAATAAAATGAAATAATAAAATAAAATAAAATAAAATGCACCATAATTAAGAAATTACTATTGACAGATTTTTCCAGGAATACTTTAAAAGTATATAGAAGAAAACTTTATTTAACTGATAAAAAAACCATAATGTTACGTGGTAATAAGCATTCATCATTGTTTGTGTCTAACCAATGAAATAAAAATAAAACCAAAATAATAAAATTGTAAGTATTAGAAGAAAAGGGGAAATATATTTATTTTTTAAATAGTGTAAAAAAATTTTAATGGTATTCCAGGAGGAATAAATTAACATCTCTACAACTAGGAAAATATTTTAAAGGTGAACAGCTATAAGACAAATGTCACAAAGCAATTTATTTTTATATAATAATAATAATACATTAAACAAAGAATGCCCACATCATATAAGAATACAAAAATGAAAAAAATCACTTTTACCATACATAAAGATGACAAGTAGGAGGAACTCTTCCATGTTACTGGATAAAAATAATCATTGCTCACTCCCAATTCATTTATGAATTAATATTTTTTAGTAAAATGGTCAGCATTTTTTTATGTTTGGTAAAGTAATGCCATTTAAAAGAATTATGGTCAAAAACTGCCATTTACTTAGTTCTTAGGATTAAAATTACGGCTTGACACATGCTAGGCAAGAGTTCTACCCCTGGGATACACCCCAGCCCTGAAAAAGAATATTTTGGAAAAAAGAAAAGAAAATGTAGTGGTGATCTTTGTATGAATGTATAAAACACAGAAAACATACAAGAAAAGATACCTATATCAGTGGAATAAACTAATCATGTGTGCATATACATATAAAATAGAAAAAAAATATTTTGTCATATCAGGAAGTAAGTTCTTCAACGCATGCTATATGATCTGTTGGGTATTCATTTAGACAAAGCTAATATACAAAAGTACAAATATATTCACTATCAAAATATGTATATAAAATTACAAGAGCATTTGAAGGCAAATAGGAAAGTTGGTTTCTATTATCTAGAAATGTGGAAGACTTCAGTTATGACAAGAGCATTACCAAATATGACTGGAAAAAATAACTTCAGTGACATTAAAAAGTTATACATAAATAAAGGTAAATAACAAAAAAGTAGGGAGAGTAAAACAAGAAAAGAGATAAAAGTAAGTGTCTCCTATATAAAAAGATTACATGTAAATAAATAGGAAAATGGTAAATAAGCAGAAAGAATATATTAAAATGATAGGAAAGTACTTAATAGAAAATCTCAAATAACTGAAGAGTAGATATAGATTCACAAAGTTCCTAGTGAATAGGAGACTTCAAACTAAAACAACAATATGGCATTTATAGCTTATAAGATTGGCAAAATATAAGATGTTTTACCTTCAGTATTAGCAAGGGTATGGGGAACAGATTCTCAAAGATACTGTAGAATATACATTATTACAAAGATTATCAAGGTCAATTGATGCAACTATCAGCTATTTATTCATTTATTTTTAGTGAGTAAACCTGTTGTTCTAGAAAAGTTTACATGAGATATGTATAACAATGCACAATATGTATAACAATGCACATTATAGCATTACAAGCTACCTAAATACTCCTCAATACAGGAAGATTAAATCACTTTTGATACAACAATTCCCTGAAACGCTATGAGCTATGAACCAAAAAAGTAATAGTGTCTATATTTTTCATGAAAAATTAGAAGTATGAAATAATATGATTCCATATTTGTAAAAGTAATCAAATATATAAAGTATATGAATGTGCATACTGGAAATTTTAGAAGCATAAATATCACATTGTTGACAATATTTTTGTGGTTATGTGGTTGGAAGAAAAAGCAAAAACTAACTTTTTAGTAGTTAAATGTTTTTGCTTCAACATGTTAAGCAATCATGCTATTTTTTGTATTATTAAAATTTACTTTTAAAATCACATTCTTTCTGATAGTAAAGTATTATTTGTTACACATCTTTTAATTGACATTATATACATAGAAGTATAAGACTGTACTATATTAAGAAAATATATCAAGGAATTAAAATACAGTTTTTTAATAAAATTATTTAGACAGTATATATTTGCTTGTAGTGATAAATCAAGTTTCAAATCCTTGCATTTGAGAAATGTTGCTATATTGGTTAATGTATCAGTATATTTTCATTTGTTTATTGCACTCTTTAACAGGTGAAGGTTTGATCTTATAAAAATTATATCATTTATTTTTTTAATGAATATGCATTGTATATTGACATGGTGTATTTTGTCCATTAACAAAATTACCTATTAACTATGTGTTCAATATCATGAATATTAACTTCAAAACACAACAGATTAAAATGAAATTCTGAGTTTTCCTCTTACTATGCATCTTATAGTCCAATCAAGTATGAAAATGAAGTTGAATCATATATACAAGGCAATATAAAGCTATAGTAGAATTTCTAAATTTTTAATAAATTTTACTAAAAAAAGAAAGATATTTTCACTAATTCATGATTGAGCAACATAACATTCAGTTTTCACTTATATACTTATCTGAAGACAATTATAAACCATAAAGTGTATATATAGGCATATGTATTTTATATGCATATATGTGTATATATTACACACAATGATATACATACACACACACACACACACACACACACACATATATATATATATATATATATATATATATATATACATACATGTGTACATAAATCCTGTGGAATAGGTAAATTTAGATAGCATCCACATGATAATGATGAATAAATTTAAATAACTACATAAATTAAAAAAAAAACAGTGTCTTCAGGAAATAGTCCGAGAAGGGCAATAGCTGGGTCAGATGGTGGTTCCATTCCCAGCTTTCCCAGGAATCTCCATACTGCTTTCCAAATTGGCCGCACCCCTTTGCAGTCCCACCAGCAGTGTACAAGAGTACCCTTTTCCCCACATCCTCGCCAGAAGTTGTTTGACTTTGTCATGGCTGCCAGTAATACTGTGGTGAGGTGGTATCTTAGGGTGGTTTTGATTTGCATTTCCTTGACTGCTAGAGATGGTGAGCATTTTTTCATGTACTTGTTGATTGATTGTGTGTCCTCCTCTGTGAAGTGTTTGTTCATGTCCTTGGCCCATTTGTTGATTGGGTTATTTGTTTTCTTATTGTCTAATTTTTTGAGTTCTTTGTATACTCTGGATATTAGGGCTCTATCTGAAGTGTGAGGAGTAAAAATTTGTTCCCAGGATGTAGGCTCCCTATTTACCTCTCTTATTGTTTCTCTTGCTGAGAAAAAACTTTTCAGTTTAAGAAAGTCCCATTTGTAGAATAATAGTTTTTAAAAATTAATTGATGATGATTTTTATCATCTCAAAGAATTTATGAATAAATTGTTCCTTGATGTCTAACTGTAATAATTCATGGCCAGCAAACATAAATCTATTTTGAAACTTTCTCATATTAATGCTCTCAACAACCACAAGACAAACTGAAAAAGTTACAGTACACAAGTTCCTCATCTTGCCATTGGGAAACATAGGAAGTTTTAAGCTATCCCAAGTTACTCAAGACACACTTTGTATGCAACATCCCTCATGGGGTGTGAATTGAACCTCTTGACTGCATGTCTAACCCTCTCATGGTGCTGTCTTCATCTTTTAATGGTGCCACTGTATTCAACCATCATGTTGATCGTACAATATGACAGCACAATATTTAACTATTGGTATAAACTTCAAATAATTTTTTTTCCTGCCACTGTTGCTTATATTTCTCATGTTATTTCAACATGTATTTAAACAAACCTAATTTTCCCCATCCTAGATTGGGGGAGAATCAAACTGACATCTCCTGTCCTCTTCTCAGATTCCATAAAATTGGTTAATGGCAAAGAATGTGAATTTACAACAGCAATGAAAAGGGTGACTAGTAAAATAAAGTGAAGATTTAAAGATTAGGCACACTATGCTATAGAGTCCTTAGACTCCCAAATCTGCATCTATATGGCGTGGTGAACATTTCAGGGTCAAAATAGCAGAGAAGAGAACACTTGTAGAAATTAAACCCAAACCTGCCCATTATTTTGTAATAATTAGAGTTAAACAATTTACAGATCTCAGAAACAGGTAATGTAGAAACACAGCAGGCATGTTCTCTGTCTCCGTGTAAGCCTTTCACGTAGATTTGTGGACCATGATAACAAAAGAAAATCCTTTGAGATGCGGTTATGTTTTTATTGACATAGTAAACTACCCAGCATCCAAGATGTTCTGGCTGAGAATTGATCCCTCCATAATGCTTTTTATAGAGTCTTGCTTCTTTTCATCACTGTGATTTACTATACTACATCTTGAAAAGTAAATATGTACTAAGATACCTCTGTCTAATAAAAAAAATGGCTTAAAATCATGAAACTTATTTTCTTCCTGGAAAATTTTTCTTAATACATGTATGATAACTGAGTTCAACATGTACTTGTCTACACCTATTTGATGAAAGTCTTAAGTAATGATATTAAATATTTAAAAACATGGGAGATCTGTCTAAATGTATAAACCTGCCTCATCAGCACATGTGTAAACATATAATATTCTAATATGCTGCTCTCTTTCTAATTATTGAATTTCCTATACATCAATGAATTTAAAAATCTATTAGGCATAATTAAGCATGTCTTCACTTTTTCTTCTTCTAAGTCAGTATATATTTAATCCTCTTTAATAATAATGAAAATATATTTACTTCATTAGAGCATGTCTAAACTATCATCCCAACTGCTCAAAAGCATGAAATTAAAGAACATATATAAAAACATTATTACATATAAATCACACGCTAACCCTGGCCCATTTGTGCATTAAATTTTGACAAACTTCCCACTGTTTTATTTTGGTTTTTTAAAGGTCTGATACTTAATTGGGTGTTTAAAATGTCACTGGAGACAGGGTAGAAAGTTTAGCAAGAGGGTCTTTCAGCAGCTTCTCCAAGACCACAGAACAAATTTAAAACCATACTTTATAAAACACATTTGATGGGAGAGAAAATTCACAGCCCCAGGAGCTCAGTGCATCATTGAGTGGGGTCCTCTGTCCCTTTAGGTGTCCGGAAGAGCTGATGGCGAGTCTAGGTGGCAGGGACTGGACTTGCAGCTTTGCTCCTGGTTGATGCTGCATCAGTCCTCCATGGGGATCAGGCAGGAAGATGTGATCTCCGCTATCAGAACCATCCAAGAAGTGTCCTCACAAGCACCACCCCTTAAATTTTTTGAAAAATGGGTTATTTAAAAATTTTGTCGAAGTGCCTCTGGTGTGGGGTAAGAATAATAAGCAATTTCACCCAGTTATATGAAAACCCATTCAGCAATGTTTCTTCATATTTTAGCAGTTATATTTCCAAACCCAAATTCCTAACCAATGACTTTTAAAAGGATACAACATTTCCATTTATTTGCTTTGCAAAATTACATACAACTCTCCAACCTCCCTGTTAATAGGTCTTATTCAAAGTATGTTTTATTTTAAAAACTAATTTGTTTTGATTGATTTTCATCACCAAAGGACAGAAGCAGTATCTGAAAGGTCAATTTCTGCACTAAAGCATTATTGTACCTAATGCATAACCATAGAAGCAGGTTAATACTCAGATTAACCCCATAAATGTAGCTAAAGTCAGGTGCTACCCCCACTCTGGCTCACAAAACTAGGTCATTTCTAACCAAACACAAAGTCTAGTCTGTGATTGGAGCCTTGCATCAGGCACCTCAGGGAATAGCCAGACCTATTAAATACCCATAGATTTAAAATGAGCAAAGACCAACTGTAAGGCTCATTTATTTTTAGAGTATTAGTCCTGTAGGTGATTCACAGATTCACTTTTTAAAACCTTTGCATAATCCTGACTTTCCTTCTGAAGGTTGGCACTCTACATTAGAAACAATGTGTTTATTTAAATTTAAATGAATCTTTGTGTGTTTCTAATTCTATTCAGATTGTTTGTTAATGGTAGATGATAAGCAACCAGAACAAAGATTATGATGATGGAATTAATGAAAACAATAGTTACTTTTTCCTTATTAGATTAGCTTATTGATCTTTTACTTACATATATTTGTATTAACTATCCCTGAAGGTAGATAATAATAAACAACCTGTGTTACAGCTGAGCAATCTGGTTTCAGAGTGATAGTGACTTTACTCAAAGTCCCAAGCTAACTAAATTCAAGGTTCAAGCTCCTTAAACTATATTGCAATCCCTTTTATTGTTTTAGAAAGCCTCATGCTGCAAATTTGAAGCTCCTAAAGTCAATATACATTCAAAATGTTGAGTAAGCTTTTTCCAGGTGCCCATGTGTGTCTAAGATGAAGCTAAGCACAGAGGGGAGAATTGATGAAATATTAGATAGAATAATATATTTTTTTTAGCTAAACACAGATGGTCTTGCTTTGAAACAAATGGGGAAGCCATGTAAACAAGATATTATGAAAATATCTCAGATGAAAGAGTTCATTTTCTATGTTCCACATTCCTTGAAGACAGAGATTAGGCCTAACCCCTCACTTTTATCTCAGGGAATGCAGTCAGTTCTCTGTAAAGGGAATACTTAGCTGAAATTGATGTATGAGTGAATGAAGGCTACTCTTTGGTTCTGATGACAGACTTTTTATTTATTTTTATGTGTTCTAATTAGTTGTACATGACAGCAGAATTCATTTCAATTCATTGTGTACAAATGGAGCACAACTTTTCATTTCTCTGGTTATACAGGATGTAGAGTTTCACCATATGTGCCGTCATGTATGTACCTAGGGTAATGATGTTCATCCCATTCTGCCAACTTTCCTGCCCCCATTTTCCCTCCCCCACTTTGCAATCAAAGTCCCCCCTCCCATTATGGATCAGCATTCACTTATCAGAGAGAATATTTGGCCTTTATTTTGGGGGGATTGTTTTACTTCGATTAGCATGATATTCTCCAACTCCATCCATTTACCTGCAAAATGCCATCACTTTATTCTCTTTTAATGCTGAGTAATTTCTTTTGTGTATGTATGCCACAGTTTCTTTATCCATTCATCTGTTGATGACAGTCTTTTTAAATCTCTCTTGAACATGCCCCTTTTCCATTTCTTCTGTCACTGAGGGCTCATACCATGCCAAACTAAAGCAGACATATAGAAACAAGTAAAATGCCTCCTATCAGTAAACAAAATTCATTCAAAAATGTGTTTTTCAGGAATTTCCAGGACTTATAATAAGCTCATGTTGCATATTAACTCTTTAGTTTTCACCAGTCAATGAAGCTTACCAAAGGAAAAATAAATAAATAAATCATGAGATGGTTGGTGGGGAAAGTATGGTTCTTGGAGTTTTAAGACTGCAACAAAGGTAGACTGAAAGTCAACAATGATCAAAGTATATGTCAGCTACAACCCACAGGTTCTGATGTTTTACTTGATGTTGGGAGACACATAGTAAAGGAAAAGACGGAGTTGAAGATGGCTCTGTGGCTTTAAATTCAGACATGTTGATGGGTGTAGATGTCATTCATCAATGTCAATATGGAGAAGAATGAATTCAGTACAAAAGTTTCATGGAAGTTACTTACATAAATTCAGATATGAACACACTGGATTTAAAGTGCTATGGAACAATGAAATGCAAATGTCCAATATTATTCTTCGTGGCTGACTGCCTATGTAAGAAGAAATCAGTTTCTTCACATAAAATGCTCCAGATTGATTAAACTAGAATTTCTGGGAATATTTGAAATGGGCTGTCCAAGTATAAAACTAGTGGCACAGTCCATGCTTTTACCCTGGTTGGGATCACTTTTTCTAAAAAAAAACAAAAAACAAAAAAACAAACAAACAAATTAACAATTCAAAAGTTGTCCATATGCCTTAATTTTATTAGTGGTCAGACT
Source organism: Spermophilus citellus (assembly GCF_964194105.1). Taxonomy (NCBI): domain Eukaryota; kingdom Metazoa; phylum Chordata; class Mammalia; order Rodentia; family Sciuridae; genus Spermophilus; species Spermophilus citellus. Next base: position 46,338,340 of record NC_138199.1, on the reverse strand, counting down.
TTGCATAATTTTGTATCTCAATATTTATAGCTAGTAATTTCAGGTTTCCTTCTAGAAACAAAATTATTCTTAAAAAATAAATAATACTTAGCATTGTGATATTTGAATCTGATGTCTAATTTCAGTTCTATTTTCCCAGGTTTTAAGAAACAGAACTTCATTTCTGTTTTTCCCATATTGACTCAACCCATGACTTGTAATAAAATGCATGCAGGCAAAGAACTTCCAAGAAAGACAGGAAGGGAAAGATGGGCTAGCAAATGGTTTCTTTGACAAGGAAGATTGAAGACTCCTTTTAGGTTTAGTAGAATAAAGAGAGAAGAGTTGCCCTGGCCTTCAATAGATTTTTAACTACTTTGTGGCCTCTAATTCAGCAGGTCTCATGCCACTTTAGTTTGCAAATTTAAAATAATGACACTTTTGATAACTAACCTTATTTAGAGCAAAAGTGGTATAATTTTATGCTGCCTTATAAAAGAATTTAAAGATTTTTTGATATGCAGCCTTTACAAATTTCCCAATTATGCCTTTATGTAATATTCATTTGTTTGAGAAGTTTGAATAACTTGCTACATTGTGTGTTCTGTGCTTTATTCAGTTAACAAAAGATAAGATTAAATCTATATATTTGACATGTATCTCACAATTAGTATTTTGTCATTTTGTTAAAATTCTTAATGCTGAACAAAATTCCAAAATCTCATGCTGTGATAGATTTTATAAAGATCAGAAACTTTTTTCTAAGATTTCCCATGAAGCATTGGTGACAAATACATGGGTAAGCCAAGTTAGACTGGATCCAGTATTAAAGCCTTAATTCTCCACCATGACTGCATAGTAGAATTCATCCTCACTACCACCACTTGGAATACTTTTTCACTTAACCACAGCTTAAGCCTTACCTCAGAACTCATATATCTGGGATGAGTCCCAGACAACAGTTTGTTTTACAGGTAATTAAAATGTGCATTAGGTTTGAGAATTCCTGAGGCAGACCAAGATGTATAATAACAATAAAGGGGGATAGGGGCAGATACATATGAACTGAAATATCTAGTGAGAAAACGAAGGCCAGAATCCTGGGAACACACTTATGGTGTCAAAATATGGTATAATTAGTGAGGTTTCAATAGAAAGGTGTCATGGCTTAGAGGTGAGATGTCCTCCAAAAGCTCATGTGTGAGATAGTGCAAGAAGATTCAGAAGAGAAATGATTGGTTTGTAAGAGTATTAACCCAATCAGTGATTTAATCCCCTAATAGGGATTAATTTAGTGGTAACTGAAGTGGTAAAGTATGGCTGAAGGAATTGGGAATTGGGGTGTGGCTTTGGGTATATATTTGTATCTGGGGAGTAGAGTCTCTTTGCTTTCTGATTTATCACCATATGAGCAACTTTCCTCTGCCACACTCTTCCACCATGATGTGCTGACTCCCATCTCTCTAACCCAACGAGTGGAGCCAGCCTTCTATGTACTAAGACCTCTAAAACTGTAAGCCCTCAAATAAACCTTTCCAGTCACTAATATAGCATTATGTAAAAATGTGAATATGTAACAGATGTGATTCTGCAATCTGTAATTGGGGTGAAAATGGGAGTTCAAAACACAATTTGAGTCAAATGTATGAAAGATGATATATCATGAGCTATGTAATGCTTTAAATAATCAATAAAAAAAGAAATCAGTTTTCAAAAATCAAAAAAAATAAAAATAAAAAAAAATAAATCTTTCCTCTTTTAAAATTGTTTTGTCACATCCTTAAGTCACAACAGTGAAAAAGCCAACTAAAACAAAAAGGTATTTCTTTAGGGAGTCTGTCATGCATGGCTAGTGAATCCTGCCAAGGAGTGGGCTTAAAATAAACATTTAAAAATTATTGCATATAGTCATATTTCACACATGAAATTGAGAGACTTCTGAATAATAGAGAACTCTAGGGATAAAATGTCATGCAGATGATTATTTGCAGTTAAATCACATATAATAGAACAAATTTTGGAGAATACTCAAGTAGAGATTAGAAATTAGTCCTTCAGTAGCCATTTGAGAGCAAAAGTACAATCTATTTGGTAAAAGTTTAAATAGTTTGCTACATTAAATGATAAAGAACTAAAACCAGATTGTTCAAAGCATCTAAATGAAACTCTTAGTGCCTTAAAAATTCTTGATTGTAACACAGACATCTTGAATGTGGGTTATATGGCTCTCCAATACATTTCTATATCAAGTACAACACCTCCAAAATATTTATTCTTCCTCATTTAAAATGGGGAAAGCCACTGGGGACAAATAAGGATAAAATGATAGAACCTCGAGTGGAATGACAAGTTTCTTGCAAATGAACTTGTGGCCAGGCAACTTGAAGTTAAACCCTCTGTCAACACACCTGGTTATGCTTCTTTGTTACATAAATGACACTTCTCTATATTAATGATGGAGTTTGCTGCTGTACTCTCAATATCAATGAATACGAGCTTAACATTTTTGTTCAAAAATTTCAATTTTGCCTGTAAGTCAACTGCTTGATTGTTAAAACAGTCAATTTGGTCATTTGGGAAAAAAAAAAAAAAAAGAAATCAAACATCATTTCATCATTCCAACGTATTTTTGTATGTTTCCACCTAGTTGATTTTCAAGGATTTTGCATATAATCAACAAAAACATGCTCTACAAAACTTTTACATCTTGCTGTTTTCAAAATAAGTTATTTCCTCTCTTAGTGATTGCATAGCCAGTATTTTAATGACAATATAGTATTCCATTGAATGAATTCTTTACTCTTGCTTGGCATTTCAGTTCATTTTCTTAAAGATCAACTCTTAAAAGTATTTTCACTTCTTTCTGATCAAGAGTGTTATTCAAACAAATCAATAAAAGAAATTAAAAATATCTTCACAATACAAATTTCAAATACTGTAGGAAAAAGAGATTCCTACTATTCTTGTTCTTATGTGGGCTTTATGGCTAGACCTAGGATCCCAATTAATACAAGAGATAATTGATGAGAACAAAGCATCACAGTTTTTTTAATTTATTGGGGGGTGGTGGTACCAGGGATTGAATTCAGGGGAACTTGACCACTGAGCCACATCCACAGTCCTATTTTGTGTTTTATTTAGAGACAGGGTCTCATTGAGTTGCTTAGTGCCTTGCCATTGCTGAGGCTGGCTTGGAACTCGTGATCCTCCTGCCTCAGCATCCTGAGCCACTGGGATTTCAGGAGTGCACCATGATGCTCAGTGCGGTTTGATTAATTTTACACATGCATGAGGATGTTCAAAATATAGTGAAGTATGAAGAAATGACCAAAGCTTGATGCTTACTACTTTTTAAACAAAGCACTATTTGAAAAGACATAGAAGGACAAATGGATGTTGGGTCTAAAGTAGTAAATCCTTGGGATAGTACTAAGAGATATCTAGGGGATGTAGAAGCTAGATGAGGGTTACATTGGAGTTTGTTTGTTCATGTTCAATCCTACCCCAATTATCAGTCTCAGGTGTTTGAGGGTGTTTTGTAGCCATGATATGAGAATAACATCTTTACAGCTTTCTGTGTGTAAGGAAGTCAGGCCAAATGTCCTTTTGTGAAATTATAGTTACCCAAGTGATTTCAGCATTAAACAATCAATATGTCAGGTTGGCATGTTAACACCTTCAATGTCTTAGGCAAGGCAAGACATTGTGGGGAAGAGAACGTGTCATGGGGACTGAGGTTTAAGAATACAAGACCTAGCTGTTCATGAAAAAGAAAATTTGACATTTTTACAATTCCCTCTCTCAAATATTTCTGACAATTCACTCAAATGATGATATAACTGAGTACACAAATAATCCATACTGTTGTATACCGTTTTGCAGATACCCACAGCCATTGAAACTGAAGTGGCTGGTGCCACTTTCAATCACCTTAGGGGTACCAGCAGATCTAGAGTTCTCTTTTCCAGTTGTTTTTATATATTTTGGAGATATATTAGGAAATTAGAAAAACATACCCTTGAAACTTATTGTGCCACATCAGTTAGGCAATGTATTTTGAAATAAGATGGATAATTTCTCTCCCCAGGGGCCAAGTTCCTTTATTGAAAAGGTCCTAGAACGAGGTTCCTTGAATTTGAAAATTCTACAGTGTTTAGTGAAACTCTTCTTTTAAATTGTAAAACTACTTCTAGATAGATTTATTTGCTTTCTGTTTTAGAAATAACAATGTGAGGGAAAAATTCAATTTTTTCTTAAGTGCTAAGGTTAAATTTGGTTCCTCAAGCCCAACTATTTACTTCAAGATAAATACATTTCTCAGAATACTTCTTAATTCTTTTAGAACTCTGGCTTCAAATGCTTCTACTCAATGTTGACACTTATCATGAATATCTATATTTGTTTGAAACCCAATTGTGGTCAAGGTTTCAATGCTAGCTATCTGTTTATTGAGGCATATTTACTATATATACTTAAAGTATGCAGTTCAATATGTGGGATATAAATGTGATGTAAATGTGAGGTACATGCAGTGTATATGAATATATATATATATATATATATATATATATATATATGACATAGAAATTGCTATAGTTTAAAAATCATTTCTACAATAAAGATAATGTATATTCATTTCCCCAAAAGTTTTTTCATGGCCTATTATAATTTGTCTCTCCCACTCACCTCTATCCTGCTTATCCTGTCACTAAAGCAAGCACTGATCTATTCTCTGTCACTATAGATTAGTTTGTGTTTTGTAAAACTTTATATAATAGAATCACTTTGTGTGCACTGGTTTTGCAGGATGTTTTTACTCAGCATAATTATTTTGAAGATCATCTATATTGAGTCATCAAGAATTTGTTATTTGTTTATTGCTTAGTAGTATTCAATAGAATGAATTTAGGAATTTATTATCCATCCACTCCACTTGTTGCTGAATATTAGCATATCTAGGTTGAGGCTATTACAAATAAATCTGCTATAAACATTATGTCACATATCTCTATGGACATCTGCTTTCATTTCTCTGGAGTAAATATATAGAAGTCGAATATCTATATCATATGGTACATGTATGTTTATGGGCTTAAGAAACAAAAAAAACCTGTTTCCCAAAAATTATTTTACTGTTTTATATAACTACTCTTCCTAGGATCATTCAAGAGACTGCTAAACATTCATATAAACCAATGGATGGAAACAGACATATGGGAGAATTTTGTAACCTAAAGGACTTACTAGGAGTTAATCCTTTCCCTGAGGCTTTGCCATGAAACCAAGTTGTGATCTGGGTGGGTTAGGTAAGGCAGAATGTGTGTCACAAAAACTCTTTTCCTGCACCTATGTGCAGTTTTCATTTTTTTTCCCTTAAGACCTATACCCCAATCTAGACATGTTGGGGTAAATGGACAAAAATAAAGCAAATTAAAACTTTATAAAGGGAGCATATTAAGATAAAAATAAAGAGAAAATGGATTATTTCTACAACTTAAAGCATAATTAATTTTATCCATTCAATTTAGGTATTTGAACAAATAAGTGGAAGATGATATTCCAAAAAGGGAACTAATGTTAGAGAATTCATAAAGTAAACACAATGCATAAACCATAACTTTAATTATTTTCTCTTGCTTCTTTGATAGCCCAGCCTTTTAATATTATGATCCCAAATGCCTTTTGTATGGATGCCAGCTTATAGGTACTTCACTCATTTCTCTAACCAGAGCAAGGGCTAAGATGTCTTCAGTTATAGAAATGTAGAATTCACATAATTTTTCTTAATTTAGATTACTTCTTCACATAGATTTAAGTGGACTGGAATATTGATCATTACTCTCCATGTGCCATTGTTTTTATGCTATTTAATTTGCCTTTTTTCTCTCTAATATATTGTTGTACATATTTATTCGCATATCTCTGTTTGCATATTTCTGTCTCCATGAATTTTCTATGCTTATTTTCTCTACGCTACTAAATTTTGTTCCTGTTCACAATGCTGTTCTTTCTCATATCTCTTATAAGATTGGATGCCCTATGTTATAAGTTAGATATGAGGTGTTCCCTAAAAGCTCACATGTGAGATGATGCAAGAAGTTTTAAAGGTGAAATGATTGGGTTATTAGAACCTTAATCCACTGAATAAATTAATTCCCTTATAGGGATTAACTGAGTGGTAACTGAAGACAGACTGGTTATGGCTGGAGGAGGTAGGTCATTGGAGGAATGCCTTTTGGATATATAAATTATCCCCGGTGAGCTGAACTTGTTTATCTCTGTTTCCTGGTGTTATGACCTGAGTTGCTTTCCTTTGCCACACTTTTCCACCATAATGTTCTTCCTTACCTCAGGACCAGAGAAATGGAGCTGTCAGACTGTGGACTGAGATCTTTGAACCCATGAGCCCCCAAATAAACTTTTCCTCCTCTAACTCTCTATGTCAGTTCTTTTGGTTTATAGCAAAAAAACAGTTGACTAAAACATCAATATTTTTCAAATATTTCCAATGCAGTTTGTGAATGGCAGAGTACATTGACAGGATAATTTAGGGGTTGAAGGGACAATCTGAATTTGCTATCACATTCTTAGTATTTTAAATCATATAAAGATATTTTGCTATAATATAAAAATAAAGATTGGGGTGTTTTTTGTGTGTGTTTATTACAAATGGGTTAACAAGATGCTCCAATGAATTTATCATGGCATGTGATGGCTGATCTACTCTTAGTACTCAGTTCACTGCAGACTTCTATTCAAGGAGTCGATTGTTCTCATATTGTCTTTTCCTCCTATGATTTAGCTTATTGCAGATCATCAATAATATCAGCCTAGAGGGAAAGGATGAAGTGGATAATGAAGAGAATAGAAATATATATTGAAAGAGAAAAAAAAGGAGAAGGTCAAAGAAACCTCCCTTTTATCTAGTCTCTTCCACTCGGTAGAACATCTGGGCTATGCTCAGTCTCTGTTGATATGCTCAAAATGAAAATACTCTATAATAGTTGAATTTCTTAAGCATTTCATTTACATTTAATACGACAGTTTATGCATTAAGCAGAGAAATCAGGTAATCAGATATCTACAGTGTTAGAAGATCAATCTAAATGATTTTTAATTAACCAGGTTTGCATCAAGAATGAATATATTGCTTTAAAATGGAAGAAAACCAAGGAACCATATTATCTTGCCTGTCTTAACCCTGGGCCATTTGTCCTGATATACATCATATGGACTTTAGTATACTTAGGAGACAGAATAATTATCAGGTCTCTGAACTTATGTCTTTTTTTTTCACCACTGAAGAAAGAATGGTACCTACTGGCACAATTTCCCTTCTAGATCCAAGGCATCCAAGTTTTAGAGAGTTGAAATTATGGCTCCTTTTGTTATTGGTATTTCTAATTATTTGTGAGTTTCAAGAGTAAAAATGGAAGTTGTCAAGTACTTGAACATTAGTCCCACTAGGATTTCTGTAGAGTTGAGGTCCCTCTGCAGCCTAAGGAAGAAAGTTAATTGTTCATTAAGATTAGAGGGTATGCAAAAGCCTGAAAATACAAAGAAAGTTAACCTAGTCATGAAAGTGAATTGCTATTTATGATTTTCTCTGACTGATGGAGTGCTACAAATTCATTGTTTAAAAATTTGTTGATGGATGAAGCAATGACTGTGAGCTGCCTGAGAAGGGTAAACTCTAATGCTGTGGCTTTGAGGATGCTATTGGTTTCCTTTTTTTTTTTTAAGAGAGAGAGAGAGAGAGAAAGAGAGAGAGAATTTTTAATATTTATTTTTTAGTTTTCGGTGGACACAACATCTTTGTTGGTATGTGGTGCTGAGGATCGAACCCGGGCCGCACGCATGCCAGGCGAGCGTGCTACCACTTGAGCCACATCCCCAGCCCTGGTTTCCTTTTTACAAAAGGTAAAATCTAAATCTAAACTGCATCTGGGCATGATGGCACATGTCTGTAGTCCCAGTTACTCAGGAGGCTGAGGCAGAAAGGTTACAAGTTCAAGGTCAGCCTGGGTGATTTAGCAAGATCTTGTGCCAAATTTTTAAAAAGACATGGATGGGAGGAATTGGGTGTTGGGGATGTAGCACAGTGGTAGAACACACACCTAGTATGCAAGGGGCCCTGCGTTCAATCCAGAGTAAGTAACTAAATAAATAGGAATTTAAATAAATATATTACAGTGGAAAGTGCTCCTATGGAAGGCATCTTTGAGCCCATGGAAAAAGTGTAGCTCATCAGAAAGTGAATCATCTCTTGATATTAGCAATGGTAGAGTGGTAGAGTTCTCATGATGGATAAGAAACTGACCCTTTCCTCAGGTTTTTGGAACCAGAGAATGCCAGGATTCTTCTGTGAGTTTATGGAGAGAGAAGAGTTTCCACAGAAAGACTGATGCTCTTGTTCACACTGATGAGTAGGGATTCTAAGCCAGAGTCAATTTCCTTTAGAAAAGGAATGATAGGTAGCATTTTCTAGATTCATATTCACTACATTGCTGTGCATCTTACATGGCATAGGAAGTCTAGAGTAGGACTGAACAATCATTAAAAAAAATGCAGTTCTGAAAGAAATTGTAAGAACAATTGGCAATTCCTTCCAAACCAATTTAGATACCCAAACATCACAGTAGAGTCGTAATCTTTTCACAGTGAAAAATAGTTGCCAAATATTACATTAAAAGTCTAGAATTGTAGTAAGCACACATGCAGATTGCTTCTTTTCAATTCACTTAAAATGATGTATATTCATATGCAGAAAGTAGACATGAATGTCTCAGATTATTTTGCTGTATTGAAGTGGCCAATCTTATTATTGTTTTGTTTCCAAATCATCATTATATCTCCTCTCCTATATTTTTATTTCTTTTCTTTCTGTAATACAAGCAGTACTTAAAGGAATGGGGAAATAGAAATAATTTATATCTGAATTATTCTTTTGGTATAGGGAAACCCTGATACACTGCTCAGCACATGCTTTAAATATCTGGTCCTGGCTTATCCAAGGTGTTCTGTAACCTGTGTTCAGGCTCTTATGACATCTTTTTCATTGGAAACTGACATAAAGAGGTAGAAAATAAGTTATTGTTTTCATTATAATGTTTCTGACTACAGCTTTAAGTGCAAAAATGTTTGGTATGATAGGCGAGCACTAAATTAAAATGTCACTTTGTCACTGTCTCAGGAAGAAGGTATGGATGGAGAGTAGGAGGTGTGGAATAACACAGCTTCATGATCTTCATGAATTTCTATTGAAACAAAGGCAATCATCTATGCTGTGGTATTTAACAATAAAGATCAAAAGTTGAGCCACTTTTGATATACTGCATAAGCTCCAAACAAAAAATGTATTAAGCTAGCCCATTTTATGGGATTCTATGTGTGTACTTATTGACTTTTCTTCACATTTTGAGGAGTATAAAAGACACTAGTAAATAGCACCATAGTCGAAGAGGAAAAAATGTAGTGGTTGTGCTTACTGAAATAAAATTGCTTCATATTCTAAATGCATACATCTTTATCTACTGAAAGTTTAAAAGAATGTGATCTTTTGATGTTTAAAGATGAAGCATATTTTGAAAATTATGCATATAGTTTTATCTACATCTTTGAGTTTGCTTACATATCAAATTTCCCCCACATTAATTTAATTAAAATTGTGTGTAGCTTTTGGATTATTATTTCAATTTGCCCTAGAATGTACTTAAAATTCCAAAATAACATTATAGTATAGAGCAATGGAATTATTTGAAAAGTAGGGAAAAGACCGTTTTCTAATTATGTGTCATTTCATTAAACTAAAGGAGAAAGAATGACTATGATTATGTTAACAGTGCTATAATCAGAGTTTTTGGAGTTTGCTTTAGTAAATGAATAAGAATATATTTGACATTAGTCATACAAAAATGACTGCTTATAATTTCTCTTGTTTCTTAATCAAGTAAGTTTTTCTTTTCTTTTCCCTAACAACTCATGGATCTAATTATATTGTCATTGCTTTTTGCCCTACCATGCAACTGTTAAAATTCAAGAGATTTTTGTCTTAAAAAGTTGTGCTTTTAAAAAAGTCACCAATTTTAAATCATGAAGGATATTGATTCCATTCAATTGAATGGCCTATATGTTTACTATAGATAACCTCCAGTAAAAGAGAATGGGTACAACATTGTATCAGAGAACTTAAAACAGCTCAAAAGCTTGCAGAGGATAATGTGTGAGTTTTATGATTAATAATAAGATAAGTGCTATATTAATATTATAAAGAATATGTTATAGAGATGTGAATATGGACTCATTTTGTTTTAGCCTACTAATACAAAATGGATTGCTATAAGAAAAATAAAATCAAAAGGGCAAAAAAATAGAAAGAAATTTGAAGTAATAATGCATCTAGAACAGAAGAAAAATAATTTAAAAAATGGTAACCTGAGAATATGTCTAATTTTGGAAATATGGGTTCATCAGTATGATAAGGACTCGTTATACTTTTTAAGCGGAATTGAATAGTGGGAAGACAGAAAAAAGAAAATGTGAGCCTTTTATTGACATTACAAACATGTTAAGGACTTTGAACTTTGTCTTATGATTAAATAATCTTATGGCGAATCACCAAATATTTTTGAAAATAAGATGATCTTTATAAACACAACTGTAATGATTATAATGAAAGATTAGAGGATTTTAAAAGAGAATATTCATAACAACAGCTAAAATGAGGTGCTAAAGGCTTATATAATTTGAGGTGGTTAATGCCACTTCTAAAATAGGTGTGTCCTCCAATTTTGAAGGCTTATGAAAAGTAAAATGTACTTCTTATTCACTCAAATTCTAATGCACATAGATTGAGAAGAAAGCAGCCTTCTCCATAGTTATTCAAGGACTTTAACTGTTTTAATCTTAAGATTCCATTATTCTCTAGGACCTGGGTTTCCTCTTCTATTTTCTTCTGAATGGAAGATAGAGAGAAAGGAGAACAGATTAAGAACATGAGGTTCTTATGGGCTATAACTGAAAAATGGCCAGATCCAAATTGCCATGTTCATCTGGACATGTTTTGTTGCAAGTGAGGTCGAAATCATCGAATAGCCATGCACAAGGTCAATAGATGATACAAGACTTGGTGAGCACATTGCAGTTTCTGCCAGTCTTCCCATCTTGTACTAAATAGCTATTTTACTCCTCTTTGCACATGGAAAATAAACTCATTCTCTCCCTGAAGGGAAAAATATAAAGTCCTCTCAAGTCAATTCTTTAATTCAAAGGCTAAAATCTCTGATTATACAAATTCCTTCTTCTAGCAAGTCTGAATATGGATCCTTGCAATCTTATGAACTGTGAACTAAAACAATCTCCCTCTCAGAGTCTCCCAACCATCGTAGGTAAACCATGTTGCTTCAGCTTGCCGTGATGTGTTACAACTGTTGGCATGCTGGGAAATGCTTCAGAACCAGCTCTCCAGGGCAAGGAGAGGGAAGACATGGTTTGTAGTGTCCACCAGTTTCCCTAGTGTAAATATACCCATCATATCCGACTTCAAGCAATTATCTTTATTGACGACAATGAAGATGGAGTGGGGACAAGGGTTCCATGAGGAACTCTCACCAGCCTACTACATGAGCTGGCTCCTAACTAACATTAGTTCATCTTTTAAAGTAGAAAAGTAGTACAGAATAAAAAAGTAGTTATCTACTTTGGAACATAACCTGAGAAGAGTACAAATCATAAACAAGTAAATAAAAAAAAAACATGAACCACAGGGAACAGGGACTGATCAATATGGCAACCATTTGAGGATCCAGTTCTGGTGAGGGATTAATACTGAACATATCATTGACACTGCAGTGGAAACCAGAGAAAGAACTTAAAATTGCACTGAAAATGTGTAATTTTGATGGAGCATTGAGTGACATTCCCTGAATTTATCAAGCATTCTCTGCATCATTTTTTTTGTTAATTCAGTTCTTTATCCATGTACTCTGTTTACCCATGGTTTTGGTCAGATCTTCATATTAGCTTACTTTTCACTCATATTTTGTACAAAAAACAACTGAGAAAAGGGTCACTATCAACAGAGAACTGAAAATATAAGCTATGTTCACCCAAAATAGGTAAAGATTTGGACAGTGGTGACTGTTCCAGAATATTCAGATTATTCAGTCACAGTGGGAACCACTGGCTCAAACACTGAGAAAGCCATGATTATATCATAAGCATGTTAGAACCATTTCCTCAAGAAAAATATTGAATGTTATAATTGGGGTCTACAAGACCACACTCTTTATCAATAATAGACCTCAAATAAAATCTGTTACAATCCCAACAAGTTTCTAGGTAACCTGTTTCTGAAACCCAGACCCATCATACCAACACAATGAGTGGTATTATTATATTCATCCTTCACTTTCTTTCCAAGCTAATAGTAAAAATGGCTACTTTTCCTTGAGTCCACAGATGGTAGCAAACAGGTTCCAGTTCCTTTCTCCTCTTCACTACATGATGTGAGCATCTCACTGACAGACACAACAGGAATTCCAGGCTTCAATGTGCCTGAGCTTATGCACACCATTGATGCTGAGCACAAGGTAGCTCTCAGCATGAAAACCATATCACCCACTGCCTCTAACCACCATTCCTGGTTTCCACCCACCGAGGAATGTGAAGGAAGTCAATGAGCAGTTTCTCAGCAAAGAACAATAGTCACTTAGAACAGACCCTCTGTGAAATCAAGACATTAGTCTCTGGGATGATTCACTAAGTTACCCAAGAGTTTTTTTGTTTTGTTTTGTTTTGTTTTGTTTTGTGGTGCACTACAAATTTCATCAAAAAACCATGCTGTACTGGCACACATCGGGATAAGTGAACAAAATAATGGTGAAGTTCATGGAAAGTGAAAGCAATGTTAAAAACAAATATCTTCTTAAATTCAGAAAGAGAAAGATTTTGATGAAGACTTCAAGGAAAACATCTAAATTCTTTAGCCTTATCTGTCTTCTTGAATTGTTTCTTTAGCTCCCTCAGAATTTGCATCTTTTTAGCCTATTGTAATCCCAATCCCAATCCGAAATAGTTCATGTACATGTTAAGCACTTAGTTAATAAACATGTAGTTTTAGATGGAAAACACCACATATTCCTCATGTCCCAAAATGCATGCTTTCTCTCTTCATACATACACACATATACCATGGTAAAGCAGAGCAAAGGTATCATAGTAATAACTTCTAATATTTAGTAAAGAGAGAGTAATAAGACACAATAGAATCACAACAGTTACCAAATTCTACTGTGCATCTACTGAGATTATCTCTTACCTAGGTTGATGAAGTTTCATTAACAGGCCTTAATTCTATTATTTGGCATGTCCTTATTTATATTCTGTCTTGTGCTCCATCACCTAGAAGTCTTTCTGTGACTATGAAAGGTTAGGCTACACTCAGTATCTGCACTCAAGGCACCAGTGAGCCTGAAGGAGTCGTGGTTGCTGATTGGTGACTCAGTACTACAGCAGTTTCACAGATGTGTTATATCACAGTAAAAAATTGGGTCAACAGGATGAAGCAACTTATTGTGATGAGGAATATAGAAGAGCAAAAAAGGTCTGTAGGTTTTAGTCATTGCTTTATTTGGTAGGAAAACAGCAAATATCCTATTTGGTTTTAGACATATTGATTCTGAAGGTGCCATTAAGACATTGAATGAAAGAAGACATTCTCTATAATATTAGGCAAAAGGATTTAACAAACAGGAAAGATAAAAATAAAGTACTATATAAGCAAAAGTATACACAGAAGTATGCATCTCACTGCTTTCTTAATTCAGAAATAAAAACATTATTTTTAATCCAACCAAATTGATACTACACAAAGACACAAACTAGCCAGATAAAATTAAAATAAAAGCAATGACAATATCCTGTCCTTTCCCATCCTTTCTAATCACAATGGGAGGAGTAGGAATTACCTGAAGATTCGGGGTATGAAGTTTCATCATTCTAGAGATTATGGAACAGGGCAAATGTACGGCAAAATAAGGAAGAGTGTAATGCCTCACCCCTTTCTTGTAGTTGCTCAAAGAAATTATCCTCATTGATTAGTCAAGGGATGCAGAAAAAAAATCTGCCATATTTCTCTGCCATAGTTTCTAGCCTACATAATAGCAAAACAGAAAACTTGATATATGACTCATAATATTAGATTGCTGTCAACAGAGGACAAAAGAATCTTCATTTTTATAAGGTTAAATGAGAGTTATCATGTTTCTTATTGAGAGTAGGATAGCACACACCCACACCTTACTTGATCCACTAATTCTTCAGAATTACATTAGTAAATGTCAATACAAATTTTACAGTTCAAAAGCCAGGTGTGACAGTATGTGGCTGTCACACTCAGGAGGTAGAGGCAAGAGGATTGAGAACCCAAGGCCAGACTGGGCATGGGCAATATGGTATGATCTTATCTCAAAGAATATTATAATTCAAACAGAAGTTATTTCTGCCTATATTATAATCACTGTGCTGTAACAGGGTTATATTAGCTTCCTTTTCACTTAAGACTTTCTGGTAGTTAATGTTTTGATAATTTGGTGATTAAAGCCAAATTAAAAACCAGAGAAACCCAAAACCCTCTCCCATCATGAGAACTTTTCCTGCTTATACAGAGGAGGGTAGAAAACAAGGTGATTGTAGAGACTAGATAATGAGATTATGTTTATCAAAGATATAATATCTGCTTGAAAAACTCTTAAAAACATTCTTATTTATACAAAGGAAGAAAAAATTCAAAATTATTGTTAAGAAGCAATGAACTAGGATTTGCAAACACATGTCTCTCTCTCTATATATATGTATATATGTGTATATATATATATATATGTGTGTGTGTGTGTGTGTGTGTGTATATATAATATTATAATGAATATTTTGTTTTAGTGGTCACCAATTATTTGTTAATTACCACATCCTCCTGCTTGTCATCAGCCCTAAATCTTTGTGACCTCTTGTCTGCAGCAGACCATGAGACCATGCTGATGATCTGGCACAGCTTCTTTGTGCTTAGTCTCTCAGATTCCCCTCTTTATTAGGCAATTTTTTGTTGCTATGACCAAAAGACCTGACTAGAACAACATAGAGGAGGGAAACATTTTGGAGGCTCATGGTTTCAGAAGTCTCAGTACACAGACAGCTGACTCCTTAGCTTGGGTCAGAGTAAGACAGAATATCATGGCAGAAGGATGTAGTGAAGGAACACAGCTCAAAACATGGCCACCAGGAAGGAGAGTGTGAGCAAGAAAGTGCTAGCTCTGCTCACCAGAAACAGAATATAAGCCTCAAAGCCACACCCCCACTGAACTACTTTCTCCAGCCATACCCTACCTGCCTATTAGTTACCACCTAGTTATTTCATCAGTGGATTAGTGCACTGAATAGGTTAAGGTTTCCTTAATCTCATCATTCCAACCTCTGAACATTTTTGCATTACCTCGACATAAACTTTTGGGGACACCTCAGATCTAGACCATAACACACTCATTCCTAAAGTTATTTGAATATATGCCCTTTTGTGACATTTCACACGTTATAAACAGAATCTTTTGGCAGCCTCTCTCTTCCATCCAGGGAGTATTCTAATTGCCTTTCTTTTTTCATACATTGTTTTCCTCTTTGTATTAGAAAATTCTATAGGTTCTGCGAAGTCCTTTTTTTTTGGGAACCATAATCGTCCCAAATAAAATACATGACATTGTGTTCTGTAAATGAGAATTAATTGAGTTGAAGATAAGACTAGAGAGTTGAAGTTAGTTTTGAAAGTTTTGGAATAGCTGTTATGTGGTTATGAAAAAGGGATGGAAATATTGTTAAAGAAAAAAAATTGCTTCACTAAAGTTGTAATCATAAATGTATAATGGATATAATAATGGGAAATGTGAGATTTTGTCCAGTAGCATTTCCAAACCTGGGAAAAATAGAGATGGTTGGATTGGTCAATATGTGGGCATGGCCAAAGAGGAGCCATCAGCAGAAGGTGAAGAGAGACCGAATAGATAGAAATTAGTAGGAACAAAGTCACCAAGATAGCAATCCCGAGATTGGTCATCCTTGGACCTGGGAGGGAAGTAAGGCCAGAAAGGTTTGACATTCTAATGCAACAATAGACTAAGGAGAGTTGAAGTGATTGGGGGCCAGAGATGGGAGTAACAGCAGGTCTGACTGAGTGGAAGAGAAGGACTTATTAGGACATTTGTTCTAAAATGGGTAATTTCAAGTTCTAGAAAATGATTCATTAAGCTGATTCAACCCACCAAATTTACGAAAAAGGAAAAAAGCATATGATTATATAATAAAGAGAAAAATAGAACATTTGATTTGGGGAACATCAACTTGATTTATCATTCATGCTAGTTTTGTAGTAACAAAACTGTTAAACTGAAAAGCTCTAAATCAACAGCCCAAGTAGATTTCATTTTAGTGGCTGTGTAATTAATTAAGGCTAATTCAAATGTACTCTATAAAAATAATCAGAGGTTAAAACTCATATTTAAACCCAGTTATTAATGGATGGATGGATAATAGTCATGTTTAAATACATCTGGGCTTTAAGTTCGGAGAGAATGACAGAGTGTACCAGTCATTTACACACTGATGTGTCTCAAGTGTCAAGGCCTTCAAAGTACTAACCTCTGACTCACCTTGGGTTTGCTGAGTTGAAGAACTTTAAAAAGAACATGCTGAAACTAAGCAAAAGGAAACAAATCAGCTAAATATCACCTAGCATTTAAATAACTGAATCATTGTTAATTGAGGGTAAAAAAATAAGGTAATAAATAGATAAATAATAAATGCTATTTTGGAATCTCAAGCTAAAGAACTAAGAAAGCTAGTAAAAAGATACTCCTTCTAAAAAAAATTTTCTTTATTTTTAATCTATCCTATGTCCCACCAAGTTTCTTAAAAAATATGTATCCTCTATGATTTTGGTTGCCTTTATCTCTTAGTATGTGTGAAATTCTTTCTTTTTATTTATATAATTTTAGCCTCTTGAATCAGTTACTTACCTTTCTTTACTACTGCTTTTGTCTTAAAATAATACACAGAATAAACTCATTTATTCTTGGAGTATAAAAATAAAGATGAGCACACAGTAATGTAAAATGAAAGCCATCCCAACTGTTGTTATTGAGAGGCATGTGAAACCTATGTGTTATAAACATTAATGCACGGCCATATGTGTTACATTGTGAGCAACAATCTTATCAGGTTTACCTGCCTTTTAAGGTTTTTGCACAGTCTGGTTCTAACCTTTTAAATCACCAAGGAAATCTGAAATTTTGACAGTGCTCTATGGTGAAATCTGAAGCTATTGGCAAAGAGTCCTTTAGAGAATCAACACTTTTTCTACATAGATGATGGTTTTTAAACCGTTCACAGTCTAAAGATGGACTTCAATTAACTGTCTTATATTTCAGAACTGAGATTAATTTGCAAATATAGTAAATATGCCAACTGACAAAGATTATAACTTACTGTAAACTATTTACCGACTAAAACTCATTAGTCCTTTTTTATGCAAGCATGTTGCAATGTTAATGATATTAGATGTTCAATAACTGATATTATTGACATTCTGAATGAAGATGTTATTTATTCTATCCTCATATCTTAAACAAGGATGGATGCTTCTCTGTTATAGTGAATGTCACTGACTTTAAGACATTTGGTTCAAGGCAAACATTATCCCAGAGGAGAAAGTTTTAAAAGGGAACATGAAATGACAACCATAGAAAGAAACAAATTGAAGGGCTGTAAATAATGTCATATGTGGTATGATATAACATTTACAAATGTTGAATTTAAACTATGTAAGTTGCATCATTAATCCAGAATTCTCCAAGAACTTTTTCCTAACTTTAAAAATGGATTATTATCTTATAAGAAATATGTAGTTTAAAAGATTTCTAATTTAAACAAATTTGAATGCCAAATCTCATGAAAGACTTATGAGAGCTATGAATCTATTACTCAGGAATCTGTCCTGGAGAAAAGGTTTCAAAGATGTAGCCATCAACAAAATATGTGTTTAAGCATATAGCAAGCACTTAGTATTGTGTGTCTAAGATGTGTTGGTCTAGAAATTTGGGGTAATGATAAAATAATTATTTAGTGATTGCCTTTTAATATATATTTAGAATGTATAAAACTCTAAAAGAGAAAAAATGCATTGTTTGTATTAAGAATTAAAGCTCATTTTCTAGTAACATCCATAACTATAAACTCTTAGTATGCCTCATCAAGGTTTTTTTAGAAACTAAATTTCATAAAATTTCTTAGAATTCATCTTTAGGATTGTCATGTCAATCAAAAGGAAATAGGATTAGTTCAAAGACCAAGTCCGACTTCAGAAACACTTAGTGCCATGATCACTTCTATATGTACATTGCTATATCCCAAAAAGGTTGCTCAGAGAACTCCCATTTCCTTACCTATAAGATGAGAAAATAAAATCCCATCATACAAATAACAAGACTGACATGAGAAATAAAAAGTAGAAAAATTCAAATGTTTTCCACCTACTGTGTGCAATGTAGTGTGCTAAGTATCCAAAGCAGGCTAGAATGTCGATTGTTTTCTCAAGCAATTTAGAGATTTAATGGAAAGAAAAATTACCTGTGTCAATAATTATAATTTAGAGTAAAAAATTATCAGTACCTTAAAAAGAAAAGGTAAATTAGAAACAAATTTCTTAGAGGAAAGAAGTTACTTTTAAGGGCATTCAGCGTGGTTTCATATACTAAGTCTCATTTATCTTGACCTTCAAATAAGTATTATTTGAATATATAGTGATCAGAAGAAAGCAAGTTGGAGAGTGTGGATAGTAAAAGCAAGCACAATAAAATTAAAGCATTATATGGAAATACAGGAACTGTAAAGGAATGCTCTGTTGAGCTGGTCAGTTCAGCAAAGTATTCTTTCCTCACATATGTGAATCTTCAAATGTTAGATAAATAATTTATCCTTCTCATCTGTAAAATGGGTATGATAACAATTTCATTTTTACTAAGATTTGTTTTAAAGAAAAAGAAAATGTACAGAAAGTTCCTTGTGCACATTATTATTGCTGTTATTTTCAATGCATTTTTTTTAATCATAAGGTTGGGAAAATACTACAGCTTAATCGAGATTTCAGTAGTTAACCTTGCTGTACCATGGAATAAATTGGTAATGGTATATCAATCTCAATTGGTATATTTCTATCTAATATGGAAGTGAGAAAAATAACTGACATTGTCACAAAATTTATATTTACATCTAAACATGTATAATTAATAACTGATACATATGGAGTAATGCATGCTAGGGGTGTGCTTTATATCACTGGCCAAATTTAACCTTTCCAACAATGCAGCCTCATTTTACAGATCAGAATAAGAAAGAGAAGTTCATGCCCTGAATTCACCAAAGTGCAAGAAAAATTACCTTAAGAACACAGAATACAGAATCTCCCCAGCCTTATTAAACAAACCGTTGGAAGATACAGAATTAGTCAGTGTCAGGGAGATGTATTACTTACACCAGTTATAACAGTGTTGTGCAATTGTAGTTTTGCTTAATGCATTCTGTAGGCATTCACTATGTACTTACTCCTTTGCACCAAACCCTGCTTCTTGCCACTGTAAAAGATGCACCAATTTCTCTCAACTCAGGAAATCCTATATTTACATGCTTTGCTATATAAAATTGTCATAATACAGATGTAGGTGAAGTGTTAAATTAGCCAAAGTAAGAAAAAAAAGATGAACTCTGCATGATCTTAGCCAGGGAAAGACTATGTAAAGAAAGGATCATATTAGCATTCGAATTTGAAGGAAGAACTAGGATGGATCTTTTGGAGAAAAAAAAAATGTTCTACATAAATGAGAACAAGCCAATGTCTGAAACAGTAATTGACTGGTTACTACAGAAAGAAATAAGGTGATATGTGTAGGAGATGTAATTAGGGATAATGATGGAGGTTTTAGAGACTGTTAAATCTGAGATCATTCTACAGGCAATCAGGATCTAAGAAAAAACTTTTCTGCCTCTTGATACCTGTGACACAACTACATATAAATTCTCTTTACATTGTGGAGTGGCAGCTCCACTGGAGTTATGACTGATCAGAGAAAAAAGGATGGTGAGGAATAGTTCAGACATTGTTTCATGAATCAAGGAGAGAGACCATGAGGACCTGCTCTCAGAAAATGGCTTGGGAAAAGAAAAGGATGTGATGGAATCAACAGAATTTGAGGTTACAACTCAATTGCGGGAAGGATAGGGCTTTGGAATCTGCACTTGTACAGAAAATTTCAAAATCATGTAACTGTGGGAGAGGGGAAAGAGTCAAACAGACAATATGGCAGGTATGTATTATTGGATGAAGTTGGGTGGGTATAATAATGGCAGGGTAGTATTTATTTTCCTAACAGATATGTGTCTTTACAATACACTCATGCATTTTTATCTGTATAAATTGGAAAAGATCAATTCAAGCTATTGTAAATAAATTAGATGGCTTTGAATAAAATACGAATTCTACTAAAATCAAGAAGGACTGAATAGCACAGCGGGTGTATTAAAAATCAGCAGGAAATAAAAGAATGTCCAATGCTGTTTTGGGCAGTGATGAATTAAACAGAGGTCTTGACTGGACCCTATTTATTGGGAGATAAAAACCTCTGTCTGCTCCATTGGTTATGAGATGACAAGCACATAAAGTAAATTGTAAAATGGTGTGAGACATTTAGTAACAAGGACTTGATGGAAACTAAGAGCAAAGGAAGGCCCCGGTGAGAAATTTTATTCCACAGACTCACTTTATATAAAGTGAACTCCCAAGAATATTTTCAAGTCTAAGTTTGGCAGCATTGGTAATGGACTGTCCAGGAAGATAAGGAAAGTCAAAGTGGAATCAATAAAAGCAGCTCCTGCTTCCTGTTTCCAACTGTGGCTAAGGAGATGACTGGCTAGGGATAAGCAGACTAGAAAGTAACTAGTCCAGAATTAATTAATCCTCAACAATGTGAGGCATGCTGATGGCAGGTGGCTCGTACACCAGAGGCACCATCTCATGTTCTCATTGCTAAAACCTTGGGAGGTAAATATGGACCCATTTTCTACACAGTGTTTCTGGACACCAGTGAGACAGGCATGAATTCATACTCATCGCCCTATTGGCCAGAATTTTAAAATGAGACCTGAAATTCAAAAATATCAATTAAGGGAGAATCTCTAAACCTTGTAATTATAAAAAAAAAAAGTTTCTAGTTGAAGTCATGATGTTAACAGAAGATACAAAACGAGAAGAAAATAGGTCTAGAATCACAACCTTGAGTAGTTCTGAATTCTTGTGGAGCTTTTAGGCTATACCGCAGATTGCAATCAGGATTTTAGTATTAAATGTAAATATATTGAGACTACCAGTTCTGAGTTGTTCATCGATTACAGATAAAAACTTAGCTTATATAAGTCTTGATTGTCCTTCTAAACTCAACAAGATGTTGTAACCTTGATAATTTCATGCAGTTTTTCTTGACAACATCTTTGGTGCTAAAAAGAAAATTGGGTAAATAAAATAAGGGTCTTGGGGGCTTCCTGACAGGTGCAAGAAAAATTGGAACGGATCTACATTCCAAAGCTTGGAGAAAGAGTTCTTGAAAGAAGGAGGATGTGATTGTCATTTTCAAATATTACAAAGAAGTTAAGCAGACAAAGGATTGTGGAGTGGTAGTGAATGAATCCAATTAACAAGAGGCTGAAGAGGGAATGACTTAGAGAATCGTCAAGTGCTATTGGTAGTGTTTTATTTGCTTTCTGGGATTTTGTAAATTCTTAAAAGGACTGATTTGTATTCTGCCTTTGAAAGACTGCAAAGAAGTTGCTCAGAGATCTGTCTGGATGAGGAAGGAAGGGAGGGAGGAAGGAGAGAGAGACAGAGAGAGAGAGAGAGAGAAAGAGAGAGAGAGAGAGAGAGATGGATCACCCATATCTGAGGCCTAGTCTTAAAGAAATGATTCAACATAAGGAATCATCATCATTCTGTGTGACCAGAAGGAAAAGCCAGAGTGTGCTGAGGATTCTTCTAACATTTGGCATCCCTCCCAATATCTACTACCCTAGAAGGCAATGCCTATTTGTGTACTTTACACATACAATTTATTTATGAGTGGTGGTAAAGGACAGTAGGTTAAAAACAATAAAAATGCAAACCAGAAATAAGTCATGTAAAAAAAAAAGAAAGAATTCTTAGCAAGAACAAGAAGAATGTCCAAGTTAACAATGCTGACAAAATTCTAAAGCAGTACCAAAGCTAGGTATGCATTAACACCCCTCCTGTTATCATATAATTAAATACAAGATGGCTAGAGAACAGAATTCGGAGGTGAGCAAGCATATATTCCACTTGGCTGACTTTCCAGCTGAGCAAATGTTTCTCTTGGCTTGAACACAGACCTTCATTTATTTTCATTGTGAATTATTTTCCTGGAAGTCACTGTAGCATAAACGGTGCTTCCCTGACTCCTGATCTACACAGACAGCCGATGTCAGTAAGTGTGCAAATAAGCTTAACAGGCAAAGTTGTTTTTTTCTAAGATATTTCCTGTAAATTTTCTTATTCTGAACTGTGAAATGGTCTTTCTGCAAAGATCCCCAAGCAGTAGTTATAGAGTTTGTCCAGATTACTTTTCAGCTTTACATTTCCTGCTCATCTGTGATCCTGACTACCTTTGGATCTGGTGGGAAGACCTCATCCACTTTGAGATCATTGGACAACCTGAGTTTCCCCCCTCTACACATTACACCAATGGTAGAACTTAGAAAGATGACAAGGAACTTCTACAGACATGCATAAAAGAATTTTAAAACCACTACAAAACCTTAAAAATAAATCAGAGCTATTTGCATAGCTAGAATATATATTTTATTATCATAAAAATTCCTTATAAAGTATCATTTCCTATAAAATGATAGAGAGCAGCCAATGCTAAAATGTTGACTATTCATTTCTGGAATGTATTGTTTGAAGTAACTGTGATATGCCTTCTTTGTGGCCATTGCTACTATCTAAAATTTCCACAATGATTAATAATTGGACTATATGTTCAAAAATTAAAAGCCAATGTTACCTAGAAAGTTATAAACATAAAGCAGTCTGATATAAATCATGTAAACTTTGGATTCATTGAAATCACAGAATGCTGTCTGGAAGAAACTTAGAGATCATGTCCCAATTGTGATTTGTAAATGAAGAAAGTGGGTCCCTGACAGGGTGTGAAATGACTTGTCCACTGTCACTAACTTGAGGCAGATATGTGTATGTGACCTTGAAGATTAACCTCAGTTTCAGAAATATCTATTGTGGTGGAGGTCAAGCCTTCGTTACCTAGAAAAAACTGGAATCTCTACTGCTCTGAATGATTTTGAATACTCTAAATATCCCCTGATGTTCAGCAGAGTGTCTGGTGTACACACCGTGTTCACACAGTGCCCACAGTGCAGCTGGAGCTGAATGGATGAATGAAAGCCAAGTGGTTCAAAGGGATGATATGTCACAGGACGTATGTGTTCCAGAAGAGCTCCTTATATCACAGCACACTGGCGGAAAGGGACATCAATTTGGAAACTGAGGACATGTGCTTTCTTTTATTTGCTGCCTGAGATAGATGCTAGCTCAAAATGGCAAGGAAATAAAAAATTGGAATGGAAAAAAAATTACCAGTCATAAACAAAAGAGACTGCTACCAAATTAGTAATGATGTCAATAAAGCTGCCTAGTGTTACGCTTTAGCCTCATTTGACCCATCTAGAAAAATTAAAGAGGGAAAAATATAATGGCAGAATAGGGGATATATTACCCTACGGAGACATTTCTGGCTCTGAATCTACATCTAATTCTGCTTTTACAAAATATCGTACTTAAATTGTCTCTTTCAGCAAGCACATGCTAATACTAATAAATTGGATTTGAGGCTTGGAAATTTGTGTGTGTATTTGTATGTGTGTGTGTGTGTGTGTGTATTTGCATACACCCTCAGTTGGAGGTGTCAGCAGAGCATGAACCTTAGTTGTGAGGATGGCAATGTTTTCACTGCATTGGGAGATGCAATTTGTACATAAACCAGTTCAACTGCTGATTACAAAAGTGGCACAGGACAGATTGACGTGCCTTTAAATTCAGCAATAAACATGAATTTGATACCCTTGCTCTTTGCATGTTTCCAGATATCTAGTTTATTTCCACACATGGCTTCCTAAGGAATTAAAGGTACATTTTACTTACTGATCATTAATCAACATTAAAGAATAAAAAGCATAGAAGATATTCATAGTACACAATTTTTAGCACCCTATGGACTGTGCTGCGTGAATGATAATGGAAAAATCAAAATATAAAAATTGTTTAGAGCCAAAAAGATAGGTCAATGTTGTAGCCATGTGACCTTGAGCAATTTATTTCCTTTTTTTTTATGGCAGGCAGTGGCATCAGTTTTCTAATCTGTACCATGGACATGACAATCCCATATATCAATTGAGATAATGGACATAAAAGACTCATAACATCTAGAAAGCAGTAAGCTCCCATTAATCATTATCATGTTCAGAAATAAGTTATTAGATGTTTCCTTGATGTTGATCTCTGGTGGCAGTTAAAAAATGAGAGCTAGAGCTGATAGTCTGAGGTGAAACTGATAGTCCAGAAGGGTGAATGTTACTAATTACATAAATAGTGAGCATAAACCGGGTATATGCACAGCACATCCAAGGGTCAATTTGAAAGCGGGACTGAGACTATTCCTAGAAAAGTCTATGGGAAGAGGTTTGGGACTTACTTAGTTTTAAAACCATGAGGTCAGAGAATGATTTCTTTTTTATTGTTACTTATTTGTGTGTGTGTGTGTGTGTGTGTGTGTGTGTTTCTTTTCCGGAATATATCCCAGGTCTTTCATTTACCTTTGTCCTTGGCCCAGTCCCCATGCATTCAATCACATTCATGCCCTCGGGTGAATGAAGACTAGATGTGAAAGAAAAAGGAAGTAGCCATGTTATGAAAAATTCCGTGTGATTTTTAAGCACACACAGTGGTGCTTCTGTGCTCCCATTACAGAACCAATTATAAGAGAGAGAGAGAGAGAGAGAGAGAGAGAGAGAGAGAGACATAGTTCTGTCCTTTTGTCATTAACCCCATGCAGCCCTGCCATCTGAGAGGCATCTACACACTAATGACTGGCTGCTCCCCAAGGAGACTGTAGAAAGGTCCAGGGTGTAAGGGTAGATTGGAGTGAGAGGGGCAGTGCCCATGCCTAGTAGGAGCGCTAAGTGTGTCAGACACAAAGTAGGCCCTCAAGAACTAATTTGCTACAACAGCATGGTCCCTGTCATATATTCACTAGTTGTGAATTCAACCTTATTTTGACATAGGGATCTTTTCAGACATTGTCAAGTTAAAACGAGGTCATATTGGAGTAGGGTGACCATTGACTGCTGTCCATATAAGAAGGAGATTTGGGTACAGATGCATAAAAACAGGAAGAACACTAGGTGACTGGAGGTGGGGATGGGAGTTAGCCATGTACAAGCCCAGGGATGTTTAGGATTGCCAGCAACTAGGAAAAGTAGGAAGATGCACAGGAGAACTCCCCCCAGAACCCTCAGTGCAAGCATAACCCTGCCAACAACTTGATTACAGACTCCTAGTCTCCAGACCTGTAAGACATTATATTCCTTTTTTAAAAGGCATTTGGTTCATGGTGCTTTATCATGGCAGCTCAAGAAAACCACAGTCCCAAAGAAAAAATATTTTGCAAGTACCTAGCAAGGTCAGCAGTGCTGTGGTGGGGAGTTAAGATACCTATTGGGAGAGTCCCTGGTATCTGGTAAGATGGTCATACATAGTGGCAAGCAGAGTGTCGTGGAATCCAGGGATCTCCCTGCTGGGGATCAGAGTAGTTAAAAATGCACTTGGAGAGCTGACTCCCAAGGGGCTACAGTGACTGAATAAGACTAAATAAAGGTGGGGGGGACAGCTTTGTGGAAAATTGGTATTCATGGGCAGATGAAGGCAAAATTCTCAGTGGCCATATTTAGGCTGAGAAATGCAAGCTGCAAGAATATAGAACAGTTTCCACTTAATTACATAAAAAAAAAAACTGCATTAGAGAGTCTCTTCCTACACGGGGATCTCTTTGACTTGTAACCATTTTAGGGTCACTTATGACCCAGAAATGTGCTTTTTCCTGGAATGATGATGCCAACTGCTCCACTTAAAAGTCTCTTGATCACTGAGCACAGTGAAAAAAGTGATTCAGATATGCTGAGTCTAGAAAAACGTTTTGATAACAAAAGTTGACAAGGCAAGCCAGAATGAAAGCTTTCCTTAGCCTCAAATTGAAAATATGTAAAAGAACCCCAGTTTAAAAAAAAAAGTAATAATGAGCCTTCAAGAGCTGATAACAAACATACATTAGAAGTCATGATGAGATAAATTTTGATTAAACAAGATACATGAAATATCGATTACAAGGCCTGGGTACATTAAACAACAATGACAACAAAGGGTTGAGAGCAGTAAGAAGATAAGAAATATTAATGATAAATTGCATATGGAGGCATGGTATATATATATATATATATATATATATATGTTTAAATTGTATTTCTATGATGGAGCACTTAGAGTAGATAGCAAGTCAGCCAAGAACTAAACCACTACAAAGAGATGCAGGCAGACTTTGTAGGTTAGAAAGATTTCACATGAAGAAAAGGGATGGAAAGCATACCCTATATAGAAAGATATGTAAGTAGCTATTCATTTTAAAAAAAAATATGGAAGAAAGTATTGAACCAAATTCATTACAGAACTAATATTTTTTAAAAAGTTAATCTTTAAGGAAGACTTACAAGAAAAGAAGGCTGCACCAAATTTCCTAGGCATGTGGAAATTCTTAGGTCCCAGCATGCTATATAAGATGGTCAGAATAGGAACACAGATTATATGAACAGGATACACCTGAAGAACTGAATTTGGGGACAAAATATAAGCAAACGCACATGAATAACTGAATAATGTGAGAGCCCACAGGAGCAGGATTTCATGCAAGCTAATGTCATAAATTTCCTAGGTGAAGTCACTTAGTTAGAAAATATTTTTGGAAAGCATGTGATGTAATACTACTACACTACCAATGACAGGTTACTTCTGAGCATCACTCAGTGAGTACTACAGTAACTCACACCCTCCTGTGGTGAGTAGAATAATATCCTGACAGATGACCATATCCTAAACCCTGAAATCTATGATATGTCACCTGATGTTGCAATAGGGACTTTGAAGATGTGATTAAGTTAAGGATCCTGAAAGAAAATATTATCCTGAATTATCCAGGCCTACCGTTGCAATCACACAGGGTCCTCATAAATGAGAGAGCAGCAGGAGAGTCAGATTCAGACACATGCTAATGAAAGAAGATGATGTGACCAGGAGCTAGGGAAAGAGGACAGATTCTAGACATTGGAAAAACAAGAAAAAGATCCTCCCCTAGAGTCTCTCTAAAACCTACAGATCCATTTTAGACTTCTGGACCTCTACAACTGTAAGATAGTATATATGTGTTGTTTTTTTTTATTTGTTCTATTTAGATAATCATAGAGTATATTTTGACATATTACACATACATGGAGTATATCTTATTCTAATTAGGATCCCATTATTGTGGTTGTACATGATGGGGATTTTCACATGGTGGTGTATTCATATATGAATATAGGAAACTTATGGTAAGAAGATAATTTATTCTACTACACAAAGTGTTGGTAGTTGTTACAGCAGCAATAGAAACCTATACACCTCCAAATGTTGATTGTTTGGAGAAAGAGCAATTGTATAGGTACTATATTTGGTATATGAGATAGATAAATAATTGATAGTTATAGCTGCCAAGAAACCCATTACAATGTGAGATTAAAATCGGATGGCTATAGGGAATTTAGCAGTGTTCTTCATAGTCAAAGTGAGTTAGTTAACTGTGGACATTGGTGAAATTTGTGAATGGGATCCAAGACAGGTCTTTATGTTTAGTTTCACCTTAAGGATTAGAGGAATAAAAGTTTTCCTTCAATTAAAAATATTAACAACCCTCTTCAAGAAAAAAAAAATGAAACCATTTGATTGAGTTTAGGGGTCTGAGAAGAAAGTGGCTATCGATGTCCATCTCATTGAGCACAATGTAGTCCAACCTAGAATCATATTTAGCCTGGGTTACCACAAAAAAAATAATTTCACATATTTCTTCAAATTTCCTTACATATTTCCAGTGGGTTCCATGAAAATTATCTTTTTCCAGATTCAAATCTGAGAATTTTTTTTTTCAGTTCCTTGCAAGTTTTTAACACCTTGCCTCTGCCATTTAGGCAATATTTCAAACTTTTATCTAAAAAAGGTCCACCTACTTACTGAACATATATTTGGTCTTTCCAGGACCTTTCAGGCCTTTGAAAGCATCAAACTCTCTCTTTCCTCAGGTTCCCTCATGCTTGATGCCTTCCCCTTTCTTCTGAACACAATCCCTCCAACTTCACAAATACTTGTGGCCAAAAACTCACAAAGCTGTGACACTATTCTAATCACTAGGTGTGAACTTATCCTAGTAATGCCCTCAGTGTCCCTATGTTTTACTTTGTTCTTTCTGTATTGACATGACAGTAGAGTGTGTTTGGTGTATTATACATACATATCCTAATTGTTCCAATTAGAATAGCATTATTGTGGTTTTACAGGATGTGAAGATACATTGGTCACATATTCCTATGTAAGGATAGGAGAGGTAGGTCCAATTCATTCTACTGTGTTTGCTATTCCCATCCCCCATCCCTTCCCTTCATTCCCCTTTGTCTAGTCCAATGAAGTTCTAATTTTCTCCTCCCTTGTTATGGGTTAAAATCCATGTATCAGGGAGAGCTTCTGCCTTTGGTTTTTTGGGGACTGGCTTATTTCACGTAGCATGATTTTCTCCAGTTCCATCCATTTACCAGCAAATGCCATATTTTCATTCTTCTTTATGGCTGAGGAATAGTCCATCGTGTGTGTGTGTGCGTGCGTGTGTGCATCATATTTTGTTTATTCATTCATCTATTGAAGGGCACCTAGGTTGGTTCCATGGCTTCGTTATTGTGAATTGAGCTGCTGTAAGCATTGAAGTGGCTGTGTCACTGCTGTATGCTGGTTTTAAGTCCTTTTAGTATAAAACAAGGAGTGGGATAACTGGGTCAAATAATGGTTCCATTCCAAGTTTTCTAAAGAATCTCCATATTACTTTCCATAGTGGTTGCACCAATTTGCAGTCCCTCCAGCAATGTATGAGTGAGCCTTTTCCTCCACATCCTCCTCAATCTTTATGGTTACTTGTATTCTTGATAATTGGCATTCTGGCTGGGGTGAGATGGACTCTCAGTGTACTTTTAATTTTCATTTTTCTAATTGCTAGAGATGTTGAACATTTTTTCAAATATTTTTGTCTATTCATATTTCTTCTTCTATGAATGCCTGTCTGGTTCCTTAGACCATTTATTGATCAAGTTATTTGTTTTTAAAGGGGTGTTTTTTTGGTGTTAAGCTTTTGGAGTTCTTTGTATGCCCTGGAGATTGGTGCTCTGAGGTGCAGATGGTAAAGATTTTCTCCCATTCTGTAGGTTCTCTGTTCATGTCCTTGATTGTTTCCTTTGAAGTGAAGAAACTTTTTAGTTTGATACCATCCCATTTATTGAATTTTTTGGGGGGTATATCAGAAATTGAACTCAGGGGAACTCAAATACTGAGCCACATCCCAAGTCTTATTTTGAATTTTATTTAGAGACAGAGTTTCACTGAGTTGTTTATTGCCTTGCTATTGCTGAAGCTGGCTTTGAACTCCCTATCTTCCTGTCTCAGCCTCCTGAGCTGCTGGGATTCTAGGCATGTACCACCATGCCTGGCTCTATTTGTTGATTCTTTATTCTACTTTTTGCACATTACCGTTTATTGATTCTTTATTTTACTTTTTGCACATTAGGAATCTTATTGAGGAAGTCAATTCCTAAGTTGACATGGTGAAGAGTTGGGCCTTCTTTTTCTTCTTGTAAGTGCAGAGTATCTGGTCTAATGCCTAGGTCCTTGGCCCACTATATTTTTTTATTAGTTGCTCAAAACATTACAATGATCTTGACATATCATACATTTGATTCAAATGGGGTATGAATTCTTATTTTTTCACATGTACAAATTGCAGGATCACATTGGTTATACAGCCACGTTTATACATACTGCCATACTAGTGTCTGTTGTATTTTGCTGCCCTTCCTATCCCCCCTCCCCTCCCCTTCCCTCCAATCACCTCTCTC
Source organism: Spermophilus citellus (assembly GCF_964194105.1). Lineage (NCBI taxonomy): Eukaryota > Metazoa > Chordata > Mammalia > Rodentia > Sciuridae > Spermophilus > Spermophilus citellus. The sequence continues at coordinate 46,307,950 of NC_138199.1, read as the reverse complement.
TACCCCATCTTGAACAGTGTGAGACACAGAGGTTCAATTACATTCTACTACATGTGTATTTCCAGTTTTCCCAGCACCATTTGTTGAAGAAGCCATCTTTTCTCCAATGTATGTTTATGGTGCCTCTGTCTAGTATAACTGTGTTTATGATGGTATAACTCTGTGTATTTCGTTCTGTTCCATTGTTCTTCATGTTTGTTTTTGTGCCAATACCATGCCATTTTTGTTACTATAGCTCTGTAGTATAATTAAAGTATGGTATTATGATCAGAATCCATATTGAGTTGATATTATTATTATTATTATTATTATTATTATTATTATTATTATTATTATATGGTAGCACAGAGAAGTAACTCATCCAGTCACAAATCTAATAATAGGCATCAGAGCAGGGGTTTAATTTTATACTGTCTGCTTTCTGAGTTCCCTGATTGCTCAACCAATATGCCACTCTGCCAAATTTCTTGAGGATCCACTTAAACATCATTCTACAAGAAAGATTTTCCAGCCCCCTAAACTTGGTAGCACCGTACTGCCTGCTTTTGTAACTCTGGTCACCCATGATCCCAGAATACAAAAATTAAAAAAAAAATACATACATTCTCTGTTCCTGATTGGGGCAAAGTTCAAGTTGTAGGATTACTACAATATTCTTTAAATTCTTGTAAATAAAACCAGGCTAATAATCCCCTTATGGTATATGAACAGAAAGCCTCATTTCCTGCAGAGATTTTTCTCCTTCTAACTGAGCTTAATTCATACTGTTTCTCCTACTGATGAATATGTCAGTCTATAGATGAGTAACAGGTGTTCTAGGGCATGGATGTAAGTGGGTATTTGAGCTGAGATTTAAATGCTTCACATCCCTGCTTTGTCCTTGCTATGCACACAAATCAAAAGGTTTTCTTGAAAAAGAAATCAGAAATTCATATCAGCCTTTATTTAGATGGAGTTCTTAATAAGTGTTACTGACATAAATGCAACTTTTCTATCTTTGACCTGAGTCCTAGCCTGATATTGTCCTGGGATCTATGGCCTTTGTATAAATTGTGATGGTGAATCATCTGTATCCATTTGGAGAAAGCACAGTCCTGGTGCACTCTATATTCTGACTCACGACTTGAGGTTAAGTGGAAATAGTTTTGAGTCTTTAATTCTCATTCCTTCTGCTTCTGTGGCATTTGTGGAGGTTTCTCACAATGTATTCTTAAATCTGAGCTTTTTCTTGGTTTGGTTTCTTTTGCTCCAAAGTGTTAGAGACAGCCCCAGCTACCAAACGTCAGGTAGGCTTAAGCAGGGTGGAGGAAAACCTATTCCCAGTTTTGGATTATGTCTTCTTTCCTCTAACTTAGTCTCATATACTGTCAGCAATCTCGTTTAGTTGTTTTTACAATAAAAATGCCTTCATTGCTGTTTCTAAATTGAAAACCATATATGTAGTGTTGAGGAAAAAAAACACTCTGAAAAGTGCAAAGAAAACCTCACTTTGCTAGATCATCATAGTTAATATTTTCAGATCTGAGATAAAGATGGGCATTGTCTCTGTCTGATGTGTGTGAACATGTGTACATGGGTGTGTGCCCGTGTGCGGGAGTGGGGTGAATGTGTGTGTACCATGCCATGCTGGGTACTGTTAATCTTTACTCTGTCCCCAAAGGCGGTTCTCCTAGACTTCCTTGGCCTCTGGCTTCCAAAGGCATTAGGGCGACTGAAGCCCCAATACAAATGAGCTGAGGGATGAGAGTAGGATCTCAAGAGTGGTTGCTCTAGTTCCCTTTCCATTTGCTTGCCTGATGCAGGCTGTGCTCCTCTAAGACTACTCCGTCAAGACAGACTTCTCTCTGAACCTCTTGTCCTCTGGGTTCTGACCACTGCAGCTTGCTGCCTCCAGGCATAGAGGTAGGAAGGGCTCCACAGAGACTAGTCCCAGGAAATAAATTATTTCTTGTTTCTCTATACTGTGCCCTCTCCTTTAAATTTTGTTTGTTTGTTTGTTTCAGGGGCTGGAGTCGTAGCTCAGTGGTCAAGTGCTTTGCCTACCATGTGTAAGGCACCTGGTACGATTCTCAGCACCCCATACAAGTAAATACATAGAAGAAAGGTCCATTGACAACCAAAAACCATATTTTTTAAAAGTTCTTTTATCAGATATTTCTGAAGTAATCCTGAATGTGCTATCTTTTGGTGTAACTCTTATGGACAAGTCCCCATATACAACGTGTTCTCTACACCACCACCCCCACACAAGCTTGTACTTTTAGTTTTGTCTTGATTAACATTTACATTATGAATTTTTTTTCTCATAGAATATTCAATGACAAGTGAAGTTAGCCAATCCACAAAAAAACAAATGCCGAATGCTTTATTTTCTATAAGGAGGCTGATTCATAGTGGGATAGGGAATGGGAGCATGGGGGGAATAGACAAACTCTAGATAGGGCAGAGGGGTTGGAGGGGAAGGGAGGGGGCATGGGGTTAGCAATGATGGTGGAATGTGATGGTCATTATTATCCAAAGTACATGGATGAAGACACGAATTAGCGTGAATATACTGTGTAAACAACCAGAGATATGAAAAATTATGCTGTATATGTGTAATAAAAATTGTAATGCATTCCACTATCATATATAAATAAAAAAGAAAGAATATCCAAATATCCAATGACACCATTAACATTTATATATATATATATATATATATATATATATATATATATATATGATTTTTTGTAAGATTATTTCATGGTACATTCTTAATAGTTGAGTTTCCATGTCAAAGGGTACATATAACTTTTAATCTGAAAAAGGTTTCTTTTCCTTTTAAATGGTTGTAACCCATTTGTATCCTGTCTTAGTTTGGGCTGCTATCACAAAAATATCACTTGGCAGTGTAAAGAACATTTAGTTTCCACAGTTCTGGAGGTTGAAAGTCTAAGATCAAGGCACTGCTAGATTGGATATGTTCTTAGAAGGTTCACTTCTTGTTGTCTTCTCATATGGTAGAAAGAGTGAGAGAGCTCTCTGGGGTCTGTTTCATCAAAGCCCAAATCCCATCAAGAGGACCCCCACCTTTATGACCCAGTCACCTCCCACAGACCCAGGTCCTATAACTAACTCTCACATTGAAGGTTGGGATCTCAACAGGAATTTTGTGAGGACACAGACACACCATCCAACAGAATGAAAATTTCTTTTTCTCATACGTGCTCACCAATACTTTATCAGACATTTTAATGTTTGCCAAAGTAAGACATATCATTATCTTTGTAATATTCATGCTTTTGACTATGAGCAATGTTGAAGATGTTTCCTGTCTATTTAGCCACTTGTATTTGTTTTCCTGGAAAGTCCCTATTCTTATACTTAACTCAACAGATTATGGTGCTCATTTTCTAGTCAAGAAGCAGTATGTCTTGAGAGGAAAAAAAAATGTATAACCTTAGAGTCTTCTTGAGGTTACCATGACAAATGACTTGAAGTCATACTAGTCTAATGCACTTTTCCTTCAGACTTCCATGTTGTGTGCTTCTAAATTTGGCATGATTGGAGCTCCAGGGCCTGGAGTCCCAGGGTTAGGCTCTCTGATGGGTGAAGGCTGCCTTGCTGCTTCTCAGACTCTGTAATAACCTCATTTTTCAAAACCAGTCAAAGCTTTATGTTCTTTTCCTCCTCTCCAGTTTCAGGCAATTGTCTTGCATTTCTTGGCCTGGACTTTGCCCTTCTGAAGTGAACTTTAACCAGTAGAGCTTATCACCATGTTTCAAAGTCCCGGCCAGTTAATTTTTGACAGTCAAGGAGATAGCAGCATAGAATACATAACTACATGTGTGAGCAGTGGGATCCAGTTTCAGAGATACATAGAAATATAAGGAAAATGTGTGCAATCCTGTTAGGCTTTCATCAATCTGGGTAGGTTTGACTTGTATCCAGGTTTTCACATGAATGGTTCAGAGCACCAGGGATAACATTATCCTTTTACTAGTGCTTAGATCTTGATGGCAAAGAAAAATAGTGCATGGACACATAGTAGGAAGGATTTAAGATTGGCAGTATATTTATCAGACTTGGGTAAAAAAATATTACTTAAATATTTTATATATATATATATACATATATATATATGTACGTATGTTATATGTTTACATATAAAATATAAAAATATGTAATATATACTTAATATATATTTAATACATATTTAATATACAATATCTAAGATATATGTAAAAATTTTGTTTTCTCTATTTTTATGCTAAGAATTTCAGTCTACACTTAATGATTATTCTATCTTACTGATTTCATTAGAAATGATGCTTCCTATGAAGAACTAGATTTGACCATCTTTACAGTAGTGGTGTCTTCCTTAATAGGAAAAGAACTACAGAAACTGAAGTTAGTTGGATATCTGTGAAGCCTCACTGAGTCACTGTGTGTTAAAGTCAAAGAATTCCATTTAAAATTCTCAATGAACTTTAATGACTATCTATCTATCTCTGCTTTAGTGGCATTCTCGGGATTACATGAACTGAAGAATATGGTGTTAAATCTTAACTAAGGTCTGACTCCAAAGTTTATGCTATTCTTAGTATGCCAGTGTTTCTTAAACTATTTGTGATACTGGAAAATTTTTTTCCTTCCCTGTTACAGACCAGTACATGTTCCACTCTGCATAATTAGTATGTGTCTCATGCTATATGAAACTTTTCATGCAAGTCAACAACCCATAAATTGGTCTAGGTTGTATTGAAGGAACAGAGTTCACTGACCACAGGTTAAGTTATATCACAAGAATGTCAACTTGCTCAAAAAGTTTTAAAAACTTGTACTCAATACATTCTGATAAAATAAATAAATAAACAACATGCAGAGCAGCCATGGTCTACCAGGGTGGTGGTGCAGTCTGGGTTTCTCTGCCTTAGGAAACACTAGGAAAACCCACTTTATCATTGACATTCGTAAAAGACCACATGTTGTTGTTGAATTAAAAGTATGGAAATCAGAATTTTGCCTTTTGGTGAAGTAAACCTAATAAAAAAAATGGTCATTCAAAGCCTTTGGGGGAATAAATTACTCCTTGCGGGATGTGATTGATAAGTAATAAACATGGAAAGCTGTCGTTTGTTCTCCATTAGGCAGAGGAAAACTAATTTCACAGTTTGTTGTAGCTGAATGTTTGACATTTGTTATCTTTATTTTTATTCTGTGTTGCGGATATTTAATCTTTCTCTTGGAAAATTACTTTTTATTTAATGAGACATTTTTCTCAGTCCATTTGTAAATAAAGCAACCATATTTAAATAATTCAGATTTCTGTGGTTTCCATTTTACATCTGATTTCCTTCTTGGCCGATCTACCAGTCTACATGACTTGATTATCTCCCCAAATTATCTTGCCAGGAATACCCCATAGGGCTTTTCCTATGGAAACTATATTAAATCTTTAATAATTCAGCAATTTTGGCACTACCACACCTTCCCTATAGTACAATTATCTGCAGCCCATTCTTCCATGAAGAATATCACAAAGCCATTCTAGTATTAACATAAGTAGTAGGAGAATGATCCCTAGATACTTACAGAAATGTCTTTAACTAATTAGAAAGATGTTTTCATATTTACCTCCACATTATTTCTTCTCAATATGTTTTGACCTACACAATGGGTTTCCTCTTAGAAAATTCATTTACTTTGTAACTAAAATAATGCACATTCCCTTTGTTTGGTGAGATTTTTTGTTGGTAGTAAAGAGAAGGTTCTGTAAAGCAGCATATCTTTATAAATATAATATCCAAATGCCATAAGTAGTGCTTTTTATTCTTTGGGTGGTCATGAGATCCATTGATTTGCATTCATTTCCAAGGTTCTGAATTTGAAGGGTCAGTGGTAAGCCACTGAGTTTGAGGAGGCAGTAATCTAATATTTTGAATTTGCCTACAACATCATTTGGATTAGCAATAAGCTTGAACAGAGATAAAGAAAAAAATGTTCTGACAACATCATCTACTTGAGTAAATGATAGGGAAAAGACACCAAATAATAAACAGAAGAAAAATATCCAAGTCTAAATCAATTCCTCATGCTCCACATAAAAGGAGGGCTACGGTCTCTGTACTACAAGGGATATATTTCTTTCTTGCAATTGTCACTTCCTTAAATGGCTGGGAACCATGCTTCTTTGAGTGATTCTGCACAGCCACCCAGAGTGCCAAAAGCTATTTCCCACTGATTTCTCCTATTTGTATCTAACCAGTAGGTCTGTATTAGTTTCCTAGGGCTGCCATAAGGAAGGATCACAAGTTGGTGCCTAAGAATAACAGACATTTATTCTCTCCCAGTTCCTGAGTCCAGAGCAGTCTGAAATTACGGAAATCTAAGACTATGGTGTCAGTGGGTTCGTGCACCCTCTGAAACCAGTAGGAAAAACCCTGTTTGCTTCTACCCAGCTTCTGGTGATGCGACAGCCATCCTTGATGTTCTTTGACTTAGGGCTGCATCATGCTGATCTCTGCCACATGGCCTTTCCCCTGTGTCTGTCTTCACACGGCCATATTCTGAGGACATCATTCATATTGGACCAGGGGCCCATGCTACTCCAGTATGACTGTATTTTAAACTAATTATATCTGCAGTGACCTTATTTCACATAAGGGTGCATTATGTGGTACTAGGGGTTAACACTTTAAGACAAATGTATTTTGTGTGTGTGTGGGGGGGGGGAGGCCACAATTAAACTTATAATAAGGCCTGAATGACATTTTTGTAATTTCAAATAAGTATTCTGAATAAAGCAATGGTTTCCACTACTAAAGATGTATTTGTGAAAGCCTCACTCAGGGAAAACTTTGTCACATACACACCAGCTGTATCTCACACACATACTTGCTCACTCTTTGTAGCAATATCAATCTATGTATCCTGATTCCTTCTATATATAAATTCTAAATGGAGTTGATAAAGCTTGGGTGGCTTATCCCAAAGTGGTGTTTGTTTTCCCTGCACATCAACTGGTGGTACAATTACTGCCCTGGGCACGCTCATTATCCATCCCATTTCATTCTTATAAAAACACTAGAAGATATTATAATAATCAATTCTGTAGATGAGGAAGACATGCATTAGTTGTAGAAAATAAACTTATTCTAGAAAGCTATTATCAATAAGTCGGTATCCAGACTATACCACACAACCTTCTAGATTTGGGGGGACCAGGAAGAAACAGCTGAAGTGTGCCAGACATAATGGCAGTTTCTTTGTAACAATGCTCGCAGTATAAAAATATACTAAAACTACTGATTTTATAGGTTGCTCAGTATTGTTCAGAGAACAGTAAACGCCATATTTCTTAAATCATCATTGATGTATGTTGGTAAATTTAGTTAATTAGTTGCTGTAATTTAACTTCTAATATCAGAATTGAATCAGGTTAGTGGAGGCTCCACAGAACAGATGAAGACTTAAGAGCATTAAAACACCAACAGTCTTAACTCATGGAAAGCAGTGAGCACCTAGCAGTATCAGTGATAATGATTGCTGTGTAATTGCAACCATATACTTGTAATTATTTCAACAAGCCTTATTGACCATCTAATCAGAAGCTGTCAATATGCCAAAGGTCAGTTGCCCTGTGAAGCCCTTACGGTAAGCCTGCTAATGCCACAGTCTGTAGGGGCTATAGTACCAGACCGCCATGCCCTCCAACTCCAGTGCTGTGGCTTTTACCTGGCTTCACTGTAGATGGCAAGCACACACGCTCACTGCCACATGCCCTGGGTTACTCATTCTTGTTTCTCCAGAGGTTATCTGTGTATTTTTCAAATATATGAGCAATCAATCCCAGAATCCCATTTAAGGATTTTCCCTTGGGATCATCCCTTATTTACTGTAAGCTGTAGCTTCCGTGTGTTCCTAAAGTTCACAAGTAAAAAACTTGATCCCTAAGACAACTTCTTTGGGAGGTGTACTCTAATGAGAAATATCTGGTCATGGGGACCCTTACAGATGGATGAATGTCATTATCAGGGAAGTGTATATGGTAATACAGGAGTGAGTATCTTCTAAAAAAAATGTTTTGGGATCTCTCTCATGCTTTCTCTTTCTCCTCTTCCACACTGTTCTCTCCCTTTCTTCCTCCATCTCTCTCTTATTCTTCCACCCTCCATCATGGAGGACATAGTCCCTAGTCCCTCACCTGATGCTGGGCTCTCAATCTTGGATTTCTCAACCTCTGGAATTGTGAGCCAGTGCAATTCTATTCATTGCAAATTGCTCAGCCTCAGGCATTCTGTTGTAAGAGCACAAAATGGACACAGATGCTGCATTTATTACTAATCTAGCAGAAAACAGCTTACCTAAAGTAAGTAATTTGGGAAATCCATTTGCAAAGCTGTGGGTAAGGTGTAGGGTGACTATAAGGTATAACACACTATTCCAGGACTAGAAAGAGTGGACCATCATGACTACCCATAGGCTTGAAAAGCAAAGCAAGAGATAATTAGCAGAAGATGGAAGATAAGAAAGTTGTGCATAAAAAAGCCACATAGCAGATTCTATAATCTTCAGTTTAAAAATATGATTGTTCATACAGAGCTCAATTAGGAGACTAATAGGGGAAGTAAAACTTTTCTATCTTCTTCTCCTCCCATGTCCTGTCCTGTCAACCAGATTCAACCAGTATGTAGAGCACAAGGAATGCAGTCTGCACAAATCCACCACAAAGTGCACAGTGTGGGGTGGGGAAAGGTGAACAGCACAACCACAGGAACATACATTTTAACAAGGTCAAGTATTTTCTCTGGTATCAGTGGAAGTCAAGGGCACAGAACCTTTAGGGAAACATTTGCTCTCTCCTTGTCAGAGACTCCCTGACCTTAATCCAAAGCATCATCAATAGCATATACCCCAAGTGATATAACAACTCCTCTTTATTCCACCACCATGCAAGTTTTAAGGGAGGCCACTGGGCTCTGCATACATGGGAATGCTTCCCCACATGGTCCAGCATTGCCCAGAGCAGAGTTCAAGGAGTTCTTCAGAGGTACTGGTAAGTTCTACAATCCATCTTCCTGGCCAACTTTCCATTTTCATCTGGTCTCAATAATTAGCTGCCATACCAACCTCAAAATATTGATTATTCACTTTTGACCCCACTGTTGGAGAACCCCAGTTTTTCATCAGTAAAAAACATTGCATCATTCTCTTAGGAAATGGCTATTACAAGTCTTTCAGGAAATGATTTTGTTTTCTCATACTTTTATTTTATGTAGAGGACTAGAGGTGAGAGAGTCAGTGTGTTTCTGTTTCTTAGCTTGTGTTTCCAGACTTTTCTTTCTTTCTTTTCTTTCTTTCTCTTCTCTTCTTTTTTATTTTGATACTGGGGATTGAACTCAGGGGCACTCAACCACTGAGCCACATCCCCAGCCCTATTTTGTATTTTATTTAGAGACAGGGTCTCACTGAGTTGCTTAGCACCTCACTTTTTCTAAGGCTGGCTTTGAACTCATGATCCTCCTACCTCCACCTCCCAAGCTGCTGGGATTACAGACATGCACCACCATACCCAGCCTTCCCTCCCTTCCTTCCTTTCTGACCTCTTAGAAGTATCTGCAATCAAGTATTCTTCATTGATACTATCAGTCATTCCTCATTAATATACACCAGCTTCTGTGTCACCTCATCCAAAGTTTTAATACATACCTTGCTGATCTCATGTCTACGCTACCCTTGGTATTATTTCAGACTTCAGTATTATAATCCTTCCACTCATCAGTTACAGCTATTTTTCCTACCATGGTAACCAGACTTCATCACTGATCATCAGCATCATTTTCAGCATGTCAATCATGCCAATTTCAAGTATCTTTTTCTCCAACTAACCTCTTCAATAGTCCCATCTCATTTTTTCTGTGCTATATCTATTCCCACAATTCTTGAACTCCACCAGGACTTTCTATCCATTGACCTACTGTGACAACTCTATTATGGTTTTTGCATTCTTTATCCAGCCTAGATTCTATATTCTAATACTATAATCTCTCCCTAACATACACTCTCAATTCCCTTTGCTTTTTACCTTCCTGTTGTACATACCCAGAAAATAATCTTTACCTTAATTGTATGTATTGTGGTCACACTATGCTTGGATCCAAACATCTAAAGTTTGTACAGAGCAGAATACACCATCATTCTGACAGATAACACTTTGAACTCATGACCATCAATCTGAAGCAGACTCTCTACACTGCCAGGTAACCGTATTACATTATTTTAGTGATAATGTAATAATGTAACCTCTTTCCCATTTCTGTAAGGGTACATCTCCTACCTGGGGTCTCTCACAGCCTCCTTTTCCTTTTCTGAACATCAGATGATACCCTTGGATCTTTTTAAATAAAACATTGAAACGGTAAGAAGAGAATGTCCTTATTCTTCTGTCATGGAATTAATAGACATCTACTTCTGCACTCCTATACTTTGCCTTCTGCCTTTTTTTTTTTTAACTGTTGAAATGTCCCTGTTGCTCTCTTGAACTGTTCCATCTGTGCATTGAATTCCATGTCCTCTGGACCACTCAAAAATGTGCTTCCTCAATCATTTCCCTTCTGTTTTACATTAAAAGTAAATATTTCTTCTTTCTTTGACTTTAAAATAAACAGATGCCTGTCTTGATTTCTCACCTCCTTCCAAATGCTACTGTTTATATCGGTTACTTTTGATGACAAGACTCAAAAAGGAAAAAAAAATCTGCCTATATTATCTGTCTCTGTTCCCTTGCCTCCTTTCCATCCTGAATTTATGCTTACCAATTTGTCTCTCCCATCTTTGACACAAACTTTCCTTGTCAAGAGCAACATAACTTTTGACAATATTAAGTGCGGAGGCCATTACCCAATACTCATTATATACAATCTTCATCTACATGGGATCTTTCTGAAAATTATTTCATCTCATTTCCTGGGGCAATGGAATCTCCTAGTTTCTCCCCCCAACTATTATATCTGTTCTTTGGGGTCGATCTCTTCATGTCACATGTGCAAAAGATTTTGTCCTTTAGACTCTGACCTATCTTCTACTCATATGTATTCTTTAGGTTACTCATCTATTCACGAAGCTTTAAACACCACCTGTTTTGTGAAGATTCTATTTCCGTGCCATACACCTTGTTGTTTGCTTGGTTTACTCTTACTTTCCAAGGGGAGATAGCATGGAGCATTATTACCTACTCAGGTCAAGAAAGTGCATGCTCAAAACAGAACTGTGTTTCTTTGCTATCCACTCCAAGCCTGTTCCTCATCTTAGAAAGCAATACCACCTCTTGTCCAGTTGTCCAAAACAAATTTGTCTCTTTCTCCTAGAATTCTTATTCAAACCATTGGCATCTTCTTTACCTGTAGCTTAAAAAATTTCCATATGTGACCATTAAATGTCATGTACATGGCTTTCAGCTAGTGACATTTACCATTATCCCACACCAGGATTCTAGAAAAAGATAGTTTGCTGATCTTTCTACTTTTTATTTTTGTTCGCTATACTTCACAAAGCATCCAGAATAATTTTCTCAAAACATCTATCAGATCTTGCAATTTTCCTACTCAAACTCTCCAATGTTTCCAATTATATTCACAATAAATTTGCATCCTTACTACTTCCCAGTACCTTCAACCACTCTCCCTATGCTCATTGTACTATGAAGAATTTTTGCTGTTTGTGTTCATTCTTTGCCCTGCCTTATAGCCATTCCCTTTCTTGGGGATACTATCTGAAATATTCATTTAAACTTGTTTACTCCATTTACTCAAATGCATCACTATCAGAGAAACCTTGCCAAAGCAACCCATCTAAAATGGAGCCATATTCTCAATTTATAAAAATTAAAATCAAGAACTTTTTTTATGTTCTTGACCTAAAGTAATAATGATGCTCAATTCTAACTACTCCATGGAAGGTAAAATAAAACAAAATGAGCTATAAGGATTAAGCATCTTCAACAAATGGTGCTGGGAAAACTGGAAATCCATATGCAACAAAATGAAACTGAATCCCCTCCTCTCACCATGCACAAAAGTTAACTCAAAATGGATCAAAGACCTTAATATCAAATCAGAGACTCTGCGTCTGATAGAAGAAAAAGTTGGCCCCGATCTACATATTGTAGGGTCGGGCTCCAAATTCCTTAATAGGACACCCATGGCATAAGAGTTAATAACAAGAATCAACAAATGGGACTTACTTAAACTAAAAAGTTTTTTCACAGCAAGAGAAACAATAAGAGAGGTAAATAGGGAGCCTACATCATGGGAACAAATTTTTACTCCTCACACTTCAGATAGAGCCCTAATATCCAGAGTATACAAAGAACTCAAAAAATTAGACAATAAGATAACAAATCACCCAATCAACAAATGGGCCAAGGACCTGAACAGACACTTCTCAGAGGAGGACATACAATCAATCAACAAGTACATGAAAAAATGTTCACCATCTCTAGCAGTCAGAGAAATGCAAATCAAAACCACCCTAAGATACCATCTCACTCCAGTAAGATTGGCAGCCATTATGAAGTCAAACAACAACAAATGCTGGAGAGGATGTGGGGAAAAGGGTACTCTTGTACATTGCTGGTGGGACTGCAAATTGGTTCGGCCACTTTGGAAAGCAGTATGGAGATTCCTGGGAAAGCTGGGAATGGAACCACCATTTGACCCAGCTATTGCCCTTCTCGGACTATTCCCTGAAGACCTTAAAAGAGCGTACTACAGGGATACTGCCACATCAATGTTCATAGCAGCACAATTCACAATAGCTAGACTGTGGAAACAACCCAGATGCCCTTCAATGGATGAATGGATTAAAAAATGTGGCATCTATACACCATGGAGTATTACGCAGCACTAAAAAATGACAAAATCATGGAATTCGCAGGGAAATGGATGGCACTAGAGCAGATTATGCTTAGTGAAGCTAGCCAATCCCTAAAAAACAAATACCAAATGTCTTCTTTGATATAATGAGAGCAATTAGGAACAGAGCAGGGAGGAAGAGCAGGAAGAAAAGATTAACATTAAACAGAGACATGAAGGGGGAGGGAAAGGGAGAGAAAAGGGGAATTGCATGGAAATGGAGGGAGACCCTCATTGTTATACAAAATTACATATAAGAGGCTGTGAGGGGAATGGGAAAATAAACAAGGAGAGAAATGAATTACAGTAGTTGGGGTAGAGAGAGAAGATGGGAGGGGAGGGGGAGGGGATAGTATAGGATAGGAAAGGTAGCAGAATACAACAGTTACTTGTATGGCATTATGTAAAAATGTGGATGTGTAACTGATATGATTTTGCAATCTGTGTTTGGGGCAAAAATGGGAGTTCATAACTCACTTGAAGCTTATGTATGAAATATGATATGTCAAGAGCTTTGTAATGTTTTGAACAACCAATAAAAAAATAAAAAATAAATAAAAAATAAAACTAAAAAAAAAAGACATTAAAGTAGAATAATGATTCTAATTCTAAGCAGCTAAAGTAAGTTTCCTATCTAACTTGTTATACCTCAAAGCACCACATGAATAACTGAAGGCCATGCATTATAATTATGCACCCCAACATATAAAGCATAAAGCATGATATTTGTAAAAATTATGATTGTGCTGTGCATTTTGTGGAATGGAATTTTTACAAAACAGTTAAAATATGCTAAGCGCCGCTTTAAACTTTGCGATAGTGAAGCTATGTTGACATTGATTTAAATTTTGCTGTTATAGGTCCAAGCCATGCCCCAAAGGAATACAACATTTCTCCGTGGGTCTTTATTTTACTTCCAAAGGCAATCAAAGTACAGAAGCACTTATGAATGGATTAGAAACACCAAGCATCAATCATTGTCATAATCTTATCAACAAGGAAACTAATTCCCTGAAAACATATTTTTGTTGAAACAGTATTAGAATTGAAAGTTATATCAAAATAGCAGGCATGAAAAATATGTCCACTTCTGAAAGTATAGAAAACACATGCTACACGTCTTAGTCTGCAGTGGCAGAAAAAAAAATGGATTCAGCTGCTACATGCAAGGTTCACTTAATCTGGGAATGCTTAGTGCAAAAATAATGAGGCTATTACTTTTTTAGCTTTGCCTCCAATCCAATAAAGAGGGTATTGTTTTCTACTGTCAGGTGTCTCATTATTAGATCACTAACATTTTCAAAAATGTTTCTGCATGAAGATAAGGTTAAAGCAATTCACATAGAGCCACACAACTTTCTAGTCTCACTATATAAAGGACAGTAATGAAAATTTATCTAAAGCATTTTCTTCTCCCACTTGATGCCAGTTTCCTCACTTCATGACTCTAGATAGTTATTATAATAGAAACACATCTGATCTTTCAAAAGAAAAATAAAAACACATACAACTCTTATCAGATACCCATGAGTGTAAAACAAAGAAAATAGTTTCTGGAAAAATAATGTCCATGTAGCCCCAGGCGAAGGGAATAAAGGACAACTTAATATTAGAAAAGAATATATTTGAATCTTCTCTAGTTTCAGAAAAAGTTACACAATAAACATTATATGAGTCAGAATTTTATTAAATCTATCCCATTATTTTCTTTCCTTCTTTCTTTCTTTCTTTTTTTTTAAATCATGGATGTTTGCCTGGGTTTCCTGTTCTCATAGTTCTAAGTAAATGGCTCTCCATCTGTCCTTCATTCAGAACATACCTTAGTGTGCACATGTGCACTCAACAATATTTGCCAATCGCTTCATGTTTTGACACCCCCCAAAAATTTAACAACAAAAAGTGATGAAATAAATCAATGTTTCTCCAATTGTTGTTCACAAAGCATTAGTGGGACATTAAGAAATGTTTCATGGTACACTGAACAATTATTTGGGTTTCATTTTAGAAAATTTTACTTATTTTGATATATACCAAAATGCTTATAAATTCTTTTATTTCATTTATATTAAGTTTATGTGTATTTATTAAATACCTAAGGCATTTACTAGAGACTATAGCAATATGCATAAATGGCACAAATGTTAGGCACCCATCTTCTTCTTACTGTATCTGAATGGACCAGTGTTGACTTATTCCAGTCAACTCATCTGCTAGCTATTTTGTGAGCTCAGCCTAGTTGTTAATTATTGTGCTCAGTGCAAAGCTAAATATAAAACTATGCTTTCAAAGCAGTGTATAGTCCCTGATAGAAAAAGAAATATGTATTTGGTTATATCAAGAGTCCCAAGAGATGTGCAAACACAATTCTCTGATAGATCAGAAGAAGTAGAAACAACACCCAGGTGGAGGATATTAAGGAAGGCCCCATTCCAGGCAGCAAAATGTATCAACAAAGCACTTGGAGACATTTGCAGAGAAAGGAAAATCATCTTTAAATACCACAGTGGAGTTGAGGAGGGCTTAAATGGAGTTAGTTTTTTAGAGAGGGCCAAAAAAAAAAAAAAAAAAAAAAAGACTTCCCTCTCTACTTATCCGAACAAAGTGTTTCTTAACTGAGATTTTTACCTAGACCTGATTATGTTTATTTGAGATCTCATCTTTTGACTATGGAAGCATTTTTAGCACGACCGGCTCATTTAAAATCTATACTTGGAAATGTCATATTTTCTAAATCTCAAAAGGGATTTACTATGATTTTAAAAAATCAATTTTTAGGGGAAAGAGCTTTTATTTATAAAACTTAATCCCTTAACATACATCCACAAAGATGAAAATTTAGCATTCATGAGCATGTTGGTATTTCTACTGCTGGTATTTCTGTCCTCTTAGATGGTTTCCTTGATCAGAGTAGTATAAATGGCCCCAGTTCATCACCAGTAATTTTTAATAACAGGTATATTTTAAAAAAAGAAAACTGTTTTAACCTTTGACTGCAGAGTTCATATCACGGATTCTTGACAAACTGCTGTCAGTATATGGTTCCCCCCCCCTTGGTTCCATTTTTTTCTAAAAAATATTTTGGGTAGAAACAAAAATTATGCAGATAATGAGTTAAACTGAAATCCATTAATAATGGCTTTAATCTGTTTGTAATCATCTATTATGAAAGTGATACACTGCATTTAATGAGAGTATGGATTTTCCAAAAGAATGTGTTGCTGTGTAAATCTCCTTGGATTGTTTCTACCTAAATACCCACCAGCTGCTGAAGTTGACAGACCATGATGCTAGAGCTCATTCCACAGAGCTTTGAATACTGAGGGACAGATTCTAAATAATCCCATTACTGCTGGTTATCCTGAGGCTACACATATACCCATGCTACATTTAAAGAAGCACTGATTCTTGGCAAAGTTAGAGTTCCAACTTGAGAGACATACTAAACATACTATTATTTTTTTATAGTTTCCTAATACAAATTAAGTTCTTTGAGAACTGAGAATTTCTCATGTTTTCATATTATTATTATTTATTTATTTATGTTACAAACTGTTATTCATTTCACTTATACAGGTGGAAATACACATTAAGATTCTCTTTCTTTCTATTCTAAATTTCATAGTTGTATGGGGGGGTGCGGGGGTGTTGCTAGGGATTGAACTCAGGGGCTCTCAAACACTGAGGCACATCCCAGCCCTTTTTTTATTTTTTGTTTTGAGACAGGTCTGAGTAAGCTACCTAGGACTTTGCTAAATTGCTGAGGCTGGCTTTGAACTTGCAATCCTAGTGCCTCATTCTCCCTAGCTGCTGGGATTACAGGCATGTGTTACCATGCCTGTCTACACATGCAGTGTTTCAGCATGGGTCTTCTTTCATCCAGTAAAACCAATTCATGAGGGACCATAATAACATATTTAATTCACTGCCATTTTTAATTCATCCTAGACTTTTCAGAAGGAAAAATAACTAAAAACAAAAATCAAGTCTAGAGGTAGGTGTATGTATTATGGTTTGGATCTGCGCTGCTCCCCAAAGGCTCCTGTGTTAAAGCTTTGTTCTTCAGTGCAGCAGTATTCATAGGTGTGGGGTTGGAGAAATGATTGGATCATGAGGGCTCTGAGCTTATCAGTGGGTTAATCCATTGAGTTCTCATAGCTGATGGTATTATTGGGAGGTGTAGAAACTCTGAGAAGTGGAACCTAATTGAAGGGAATGAATCCTTGGAGTGATCCCATTGAGAACTATACTATGTCCTAGGCCACTTTGTGATTCTCTATTTTCCAGCTACAAGGAGGAGAGCAGTTTTCTTACCACACCCTTCTGTCATGTTGTTCCACCTCAACCGAGGCCCAAAGCAATGGAGCCAGCCAGCCATGGACTAAAACCTCTGAACCCTAAGCCCAAACGAATTTCTCACCCTAAGTTGTTGTTCTCAGGTATTTTGGTCAGCAATGGAAAGCTGACTAACATAGTGTTTTAACAAGAATCTTTGAGCATTGACAAAGACAGAACAAAATTAAGTTAAACTTTGAATTAGAAATTCAGAAAGGTCCATGGGTAATAAAAATGCAAATAAGATGAGCATAGGAATGACATAATTAAAGTTGTTTAAAATAATACAATAATATTGTGTGACTATTTTTTTCATAAGTAAGGGAGGAAAAGAAAAATATTTATATTTGTTTTCCTTACATTTGCAAATAAAAACCCAATATGTGCACACATAACCAAGAAATGTATTACCTTTAGGCAGAAAAGGACAGAGTAGGGCACAGTAGAACGAAACAGAGTTAGAACAAGATAATTCTTTTTTTATTATTTAATTTTTTTTTAGTTATAGATGGACACAATGCCTTTATTTTGTTTGTTTATTTTTATGTAGTACTGAGGATTGAACCCAGTGCCTCACATGTGATAGGCAAGCACTCTATCACTGAGCTCCAACCCCAGCCCAAGAAAATTCTTGAAGAGTACATTTTAAAGTATTTTAATTTTTGAGTCACATGAATATTTCAAATTAAAACAAAATGAGATGCTATTGCATTATTAATACAAATAGTTTATTTGCTTAGAGGGGAAGAGTTCAAACTTTGAATATCTCATAGTATTCCATGTTCATTTAATATGTCTTTTTTATAACATAAGAGGGCAATATATATTGAAAAGTTAAGAGGAGACAGTAAAAACTGGAACTGTTTTGTGGGGCAACCATTGTTAATTTATAAGAAAGTGGAACCGAAACTTCTGGTGAATGTAAGAGTTAGCAGTGATTTGCTGTGTGTCGGCCATCACACACAGCAGTAGCAGAGAGATTCCAAAATGATAGTGGAATGTGATGGACATCATTATACAAAGTACATGTATGAAGACACAAATTGGTGTGAATAGACTTTGTATACAACCAGAGAAATGAAAAATGTGTGCTCTATATGTGTAATACATTCCATTGTCATATATAAATAAAAAATTAATAAAACAAAAAAACAACTCCCCCCAAAAAAGAAATTGATAATATCTGAATAGTAAATGAAGCTATTACATTTTTTTTGTTGTTATTGCAGTAGATTTGATCTTGGCACTTGAAAATTTCCAATTTGAACTGAAAGACTTGTAATGTGTAATTGCAATGGCAATTTCTGCTATAATTGTCTTCTTCCTGTGAGTTTATCTGAATAAAAAATGGGTGGCTTTAAAAAAAAGAGTGGAAAAAAAGGCAATTATATTTTAGAAAACAAAAGACAAACTGATGAAATTGTTCTTCTTCAAACTTTTGAGAATTAAATTGTTGAATTTGATCTATCCCTAAAATGATCTGTTATAAACGATACACTATTTGGAGGTGCGAAAATTCACATATGCACACGCCCAAAATGACACATAGAATTGGAAAGTGAATATGAAAGCCACGGATCTCAGGGGACAGACCACCACAATTTAATGGGTAAGACACTGAGTCAAAGAGAATGTGGATTAAATTCCAGCTATACCACTGATTGCTAAATGAATCTTCTCTAAGCCTCAGTTTCCTCATCTTCAAAATGTACTTTACTGATCTCTGGGTTACTAGCAAAAAGGTAAAATTCAACACATGCTAAATATTCGCACTGTTTCTGTAATGTGATGGGTCTCAAAACAGGATGAGGAGTCATGTCACTGTTTGGAGAGATGGTTTGCTCATTCCCAGGAGGATAACTGATATGTTCTTCTTCAACAACTTGGGGACAAACTGATATTAAGAGGCAGGTACTCTGAATCATTTTGCTCTCTCTCAGAGGATGTCTTTTTCTCCCCCACTTTTCCTCCCAGTTTAATCTCAGGGAAGTTCAAGAGCATCTTCCAACAAATGGTGTTGGGCTTGGCTCTATCATTGGAAGAAGTGGATATTCACTTAGTCTGAGTTCTGGAATTTGCTTTTATTAACTGATAGTCTTATGATCTAATTAAATACTTAAGGCTCATGCCAGCTTTGAGAGTTTGGCAGTAATTTGGGTACAAAGAACAATTTGGGGGGAGATCATTTGTTGAGGTAGTGCTATTTTGATTGCTGTAAAATACATGATAATAGGAAAACATGATTTCTGTGTCACTGACAGCCTGAAGATACAGGGTATTTTACAAAAGAACAGTATGCTAAACCTCCCTTTATTGAAGGGGACAGGAAAAAAATCAAATCCTTTTTAAATAGGACAAATTTTAAAAAAAAGATATCACCTTTTCTTTACCTTTTAAACTGCCAGGGGATGTTTTTCCTATCAAATCAGTTTTAGTTCTAACATGCTAAAATCTTAGAAAAACTCTTAGAAAAGCATTCATTTATCAATTAACTATTTCATTCTTTGACCCACTTTGCATAATTATGCAAAGAGCATAATTACATAAATAAGTTCACAACTCAGCTTCACCTTAAGTCTGAACTTGCTTCCTGTTAGTCATCTGGTTTAAAATAGTATAGCGTTGCTTTACTCTCTCTGCATTACCCTTTTTGTTTTCAAAGATGAGCTAACAATGATTGAGATGAATACTTAATGGATTCAATTTTGAGGGCAGCTGAATGGCTACGTAGTTTACTTAAAGAACAGGAGCAATCAACATAATTCTACCTACTTTGTGTCCTGCTGTACCATTAGTCTACCATTAAAAAAAAAAAATGGTTTGAGGTTTGAGATTTAAATGACAAGTAACAAATTGATGACATGTACTCTTGACTAATTAGATGAAGCTCTCATTCTGTATGGTTCTTGACCTTTAATAACCATAATAATATCAGCATAATACTAGTAACCTGAAATGATGCATTTCAAGTGTCCACTTCACTGCCATTGAACATAGTAATTAGGAGGACAGCTCCTAATGACACAAGTATTTAGCTAGTGCTGTTTCAGTGATAGAGACCTTTCAAATCGGTTCATCTTCACTTCTTCCTGAGAATGGCTTTTTCAGTATCATTCCACACTTTCCCAAACTTAGTAAGCTTCCCACTCACTTTATTCAAGTAGTTCTCCATACTAAGAATCACCCTATGTTCTTCACAGTTATGTCAAGCAGATTTGCTTTTCACTCTCAGACTGCTCTCTCAATGCACGGACAGTCATTAAGAAATTACTGGATTTAGTAAGGAGGCTCTCACTCTGAATCTGATCTTTCCCATAAGACACTCAAATTTTTACAAGTAGAGGCTTAGATCATTCTCTCCCCCCGCCTTTTTTTCCTTCAATGTTTTAGGAACCTGAATTTCCAGAGTTATCTATATCCTCTCTGCACACATCCTGGCCCATCTTCTCCTTCTCCATCTCTTGCACAGATTGCCATTCTGTGGACAACCAACAGTGACGGATGCTTGGTTTCTCAACTTCCCATTCTGTTAAAAAAGGGAGGATATCTGCAGTCCAGGCTACAGTTGTATCAAAAGTTTTGCTACAGCATGACATAATTCTTACCTTTTCAGTCTTCAGTATTAGTACTGCTGTACCAAGGTTGTGTATTTTAGATTTTGTTCGGATAGCGCCCCCACCATCCAGTACCAATTTGTCTTCTGATCAGGATAGGTGAGGCTACACTGAGGTGACAGCTCTGAAAATTCAGGGGCTTAAACGCATTAACATTCTATTGTGTTTCTGGATTCCTGCTGCTCTGTGTCCACAGGCTTCCAGGACTTTCTTGCTGGAAGTCCCTTGGCTACCCAGAGTAAAACAAACCCTGTCATTTCTGAGTTGTCCTGCCATTGGAAATATATGGCTTCTCTGGAATTCTCAGCACAAGAATGCAGGGCATACTGAATTGATTTTGTTTTTCGGTGGCTCAGTCCACAATGATACATGTCCCTTCTGCCATGGACTTATTGGTCAGGAATAGTCCCTTCACCCTGTGTAACTGTCTATGTAGGGCAGTATGTGGCTATTGAGTGGTAAATATGTCACAGTGTAGGTAAAACAATTTGATTATTGACTTTATAACCTTTTTATATAAGATTCCTTTGGTTTCCTCTGTTCTCCTTAGATGATTATAGCTGCTTCAGTATTTCATTAACAATCTACAAATATTCAAATTTCCTTTTAAGTCCTAATATCCAGTCCAATATAGATTTAATTTCTAAATGTTTAAAGTCTAAACCTCATTGTTCAAACCATTTATTCATTTTATTTTATTTTATTTTTTAAATATTTTTTAGTTGTCAATGGGCCTTTATTTAATTTATTTGTATGTGGTGCTGAGCATGGAACCATTGCCTCACACGTGCTAGGCAAGTGCTCTACCACTGAGCCACCACCCCAACCTCCAAACCATTGATTAAGTGCCTGGATAGCTGTTGTTATCTAAGAAAAGAAGTGATAAGAGATAAAATATTAGAGATATGCAGGTAAAGAAAATGTGGAACCAGAGCTTCTAAGCCTTGAAGCACTGAAATGCCAACACCTGGAATCAATTATACTCTTTGAAATATGAACACCAAGAAATGCATCTTGAGAATGGTCACTGATGGAACATGTTAATAATAGATTACAATGTCTCTTAGAAGTTTTTAACTTTTGCCTGTCAACCTAAAACATTGAAGTAAAAAATTAAATATACAACCCTCTCTATAATCCATACATAATTAATGCTTGTGAGATATATTGTAGTCATGAACATCCTGTAGAAGATGCAGATGGAATTCACATGCCAATCTGAACCTCAGAGGCAAATCTTACCCAGGAAGGAAAACATAGTCATGATAATACTACTTGGAGAGGGAGGATGACTGAATCTACAGCCCAAATTCGATATCTCAGATATTAACATGGGGGGAGCACCATGGATGTTTTAATAATCAGCAGATTTGAAGACTCCAGTTCTCAGAAAGAACAAATTCTCTAGTTAATATTTCCGCCATGATCCTTGTGTGGAATACCAGTTTTAAAAGAACTTGGATACAGTATAAGTAGATATTTGTTTTCACTTTCCATAAAATCACTCAGTGTTACTTTGATGATTCAAAAGGCACATAAGGATCTCACAGAACTTACCCAGTAAACACCAACAAACATTTCTCTGAAGATTAGGGAAAAAATGCCATTTAATTAATGTTCCTAAAAGTATATCATTTGGAGAATAATGCAGACTATAGCTTGTTTTCTTATCTTGCTTCTTCTTTGCTAAATATTTTAAGCAATTTATTCTTTCTGAGGAGATTTCCTTTCCATGGCAATATGTAGCTATTTCTTAAGATTATCTGAAATATTTTTGAATTGAGTGAATTCCATGGTTATATTAGAGCAAAGATATAGATTGTTCATCTTTTTAATTTTAGTTTATTTTGTTTTGTTCCATTTAAAATCTACTTAATTAAACTGTTCTGGCTATTTTTCTTTTTTGGACCAGGAGTGGACATTTGTTTAGCAGATTGAGTTCATTTGGTCTCAGTCTGTAGAAACTCATAACATTTCAGGTCAACGCTGTACCTCAACATAGGTCCTTCAGTTTTCATCAAAATTCACTCTCCAATTGAGGAAATTATCTTTTTTGCTTTTAATAAAGTCTGCAGTGTCTCACATCCACACTTTTGTTTCTCAAAACAACAACAACCAAAAAAGCAGGGTCTCCCCTATTCCTCCCCCATCCCCTCTAGTTGGTGAAGTTCTCTGGATCTTTCTAGGTCTCTCTCAAACATCTGGTCTTCTCTGAATTGCTCACATTGAAGGCATGCCATGTGTCAAGGAGAGTCCAGGAAGAAAATAGCAAGATGAATGGGATAGTCACTGACTTGGGGCAACCTAAGGTGTTATGGAAGAGACCCATAAAAAGATCATTTCTACATAAAATGATTCTAGTGTTAGAAGTGTGCAGGGCATGTTTCCCTTACTTATCTGAACCCTCCAAGCAAGTTACTGATGCCCCTTGTATAGCAATAGTCTTATTCAGTAGTAAACTACAGTAGAAAGAGAAACTTCACTGAATCAAATTTTAATCTAAGTTTGTTTACTTACTTTTCATTCTACAAGGAAAGCACTGAAATAGTTGACTCTTATTGTTTCTTTTTGCTGTTGTTGATTCTGGTACTAGGGAGTGAATCCAGGAGTGCTTAACCACTGAGCCACATCCCTAGCCCTTTTAAGTATTTTATTTAGAGACAGGGTCTCACTGAGTTGCTTAACACCTCGCTTTTGAGGGTGGGTTTGAACCCA
Organism: Spermophilus citellus; assembly: GCF_964194105.1. NCBI lineage: Eukaryota > Metazoa > Chordata > Mammalia > Rodentia > Sciuridae > Spermophilus > Spermophilus citellus. The sequence continues at coordinate 46,284,393 of NC_138199.1, read as the reverse complement.
CCATCTTCCTGCTTCAGCCTCTATAGCCCCTAGGATTACAGGTGTGAGCCACGATGCTCGGCTCTTCTTGTTTTTTTAAAGGTCTAATTGTAATAAAATAAAATGTAAAACAGACATTTTTACCACCAGAATGGACAGTTCTGTAATGTTTAGTACATTCCTAGTGTTTTGCCACTCGTCTCCAGAACTCTTTTTTCTCCTGCCAATGTAATATTTTTGAATGATGGAAATAATGATAATTATAGGTTATTCCAGTAAGATAGTGTATATAAAATGCCCAGTTCAGAGCCTCCCATAGAGACAATGTCCAAATGGCAGTCTCTTCTCCAACCATGCTTCCTCCCTCCCCTTTCCCTTCTTTCCTTCTTTCCTTCCTCTCTTCATTTCTTTCTTTCTCCCTCACCCTCCTCTCCCCCTCCCTACCTTCCTCTCTCTCTCCCTGTCTTTTTTTTTTTTCCTGAAAATTGAGCCCAGGACCTCACATATGTTAGGCCAGTGCTCTACCACTAAGCTACATTGCTAGTCCATTTTATTATTTTCACTTTTGAGACAGTGTCCTGCTAAATGTCGAATCTGAACTTGCTTGAGCTTGGGATCCTCCTTCCTCAGCTTACTGAGCGATTACAGAAATGTGCCACCATGACAGGGTAATTGCAGTTATTTTGGTTTTCCTGCAGTTCACCCATCATGAAATAATATTGTTCTCTGCAAGGACTTCTCTCCATGATGTGTCTAATCTAAAGCTTATGTATTACTTTATGCAATGCATTTTTAACAGGTGCTTTGTAGATACTCTAATACAGTAAATGAAGAGAAGTGTGCAGAGAGAAAAGCAGATGGGTAAACAAAGGTAAGGATTGGAAAACTGCTCAAAGCAAAAGTTTAATTCCAGTTCTGTTGCAATGGAAAGGACCAAAGAAAAGCACATTAAAAAGAAGCCTCATGGTACAGAGTTTGAATCTGGAACTTGATGAATTAAATGAAATTCTAAGGCCGGGTCTTAAGTTATCATTATACCTCCCTTAACATACACACACATTATTATTATTATTATTATTATTACATCCCAGACAACAAAGAGTGGACCAAGTTGATACACAGAAGCAACTCTGCTTATTGCTAGAACAATCTCACTCTACAACCTCTTCCTCTGAAAATGTTTTTTGTATTGTTAAAAAAAAAACAAGAAAACTCTTGGTCTGGGGATGTGGCTCAAGTGGTAGCGCACTCACCTGGTGTGCGCGGGGTGCTGGGTTCCATCCTCAGCACCACATTAAAAAAAATAAAGATGTTGTATCCACAAAAAACTAAAAAATAAATATTAAAAAATTCTCTCTCTCTTCTCTCTCTCTCTCTGTCTCTTAAAAAAACTCTTAATTTTGACTTTTAATTTTTATACATTTCTATTAAAGTCGTCTAAAAAGGATGCTAATAATCCCTGCCACTTCCTCTTTTCTGGTTATGGAATATAAAGGAAATAGCAAAAACAAGTAATTAATTCTTCCTCTTCCTTTCTTAATAATACCATTGAAATTGAAGCAAAGGGAAATGCTTTTAGGAAATCTCTTGGCTTAAAATGCTTCAAAGAACTTCACGTAAGACTTACACAAGGGAACTATTCAACTTCTGCCCAAATTATTTAATTGTATCTTGGAGCCTTAGTGTATTAAAAAATGTAACAAGGAGGTGGAGATGTAACATAAAGTATGTATTTTAAGGAAATCTCTAGCTTAGAGTAAATGAAGGAAACAGGGAATCAATTACACTGGGGTATGTAATTTGAATAAATAAAAATGCCAGAATGATTGAAGCTTATATATACAGAATGGTGGAAAGAGTCTGATAGCGGGTGACTGAATTTTAATTCTATGAATACAGGAGAACAAAGAAGAAAGAACATGCAAAATTGCAGGAGAGAATAAAAGTTATATCCCTGCCTTAAATATTGGAAATGAAGGATCAGTTTACAGTTGCAGAAAAGGTGTCATCATGGAAAAATTTAGGATTGCCCCTGACAGAGAATAAGAAGCCCACTTACATTTTCTGGAATAACACTGAAACAACTTAAAAGGATAAAGTGCTCGTAGATTTTATGTCTTTTTAAGGAGATATCTTGGTATCATAAAAAATGGCTTAGTTGAAGTTGGGCAGTCATGAATTATCTGACTAATGAGACACACAGGTAACATTAAAAATGTCCTTTACTTATTTTTATATACACCTCCCCAAATTTATAATTATAAATCATCAGTAGTATCTTAACTCCCAATACATATGTACTCCATATAGGTATGTGTGTGCATGTCACTTAATGCACCCACAATTTTGTATTTCTGTGTGTTTATTACTATTTGTGTATGTATAAGGTGCTTCTTGGTTTATGATGGTATTATAGCCCAACAAACCCATGGAAATTGAAAATATCATTAGGTTAAAAATGCATTTATTGCACCTAATCTTCTGAACATCTTGGCCTAGCCTGTCTTCAATGAACTCAGAACACACATTACTGTATAGTTGGGCAAAATCATCTGACACAAGCCTATTGTATATAAAGTGCTTAATATGTAGTAAAATTTATTGAATATTGGTGTTTTAGTCAGCTTTGCATTGCAACAACTTAGAGGGGGGGAAGAAGTTTATTTGGGGCTCACATTTCAGAGGACTCAGTCCACAGAAGCCCACTCCATTGCTTTGGGCCTGAGGTGAGACAGCACATCATGGGAAATGTCCAGTGGAGGGAAACTGCCCAGCTCATGGTAGAGTCAGAAAGCAGAGATAGGAGAGGGGTAAGGACACATGGGAAGAACATCCCCTCCAGGGCACGCCCCAGTGACTTACCCCCTCCAGTTACCACCTAGTCAGTCCATTCAAACTAAGACACATTAGAGTACAGTTCTCATAATCTAATCATTTCACCTCTGATAGGAATTTTGTATTAACAAGAACTTTAGTGGGGCACATACCCAAGCCATCACTTCTCTGCAGTATACTGTAGATCGTCTGTCTCTCACCCTAATGATCATGTGGCTAACCAGGAGCTGCAGCTTGCTATCACTGCTTGGATCCCAAGTATCTATCACTAGGCCTAAAAAAAGATCAAAATTCAAAATATGATCTCTACCAAATGTGTCTCACTTTTGTAGTACCATAAAGTCAAAAAATCTTGAGTAAAACCATTTTAAGTTGGACTGGCTGTATTTAGTTACTGGTAAGAAAAAAAAATAAGGCTTTTCTTACATGAGTCTTTTGAAGATTAGATAAGATCATATATGTAAAAAAAAAAACTAGAATTCATGAGAATTTATAAAATGTCCAGAAGAAGAAAGTTAAAGAGGAAATTTCAACAGTATTAAGGAGAACACCATCGTGTTACATCAAATATAGGGCCATTGCTGTATTTGAACTAAATTCAGCTATGGGAATTATTCAGAGCCAGAGGAAAATTGTGAGGAATCACCTTGCTCTCATAGACTAACAAAAATAAATACTTAAAACTTTACTGACATAATTTAATTATTACACAAAGGGACTGAAGCAAAACTGATCTCATTAGTGTGATAACACTGAACTAAAATTCAAAATACATATAGTTGGACATAAAACAGAGGGGTAAAAGCCTCTGCAAAGATTATTGATTCATTTTACCAGAGTTAGAATGAATAGAGAAGGTAGAAATAACATGGCATGGAAATGAATCCATAGAGCAATCAATCTGTTATGGAGAATAATGAAAACAGAATCCTCGATTTACCTTACCTTGCATGTCGAAAGTCATCTTCTTTACCCATTTTATTTTTATCCTTGATCTTTTTATTTCAGAACAAAGAATAAGTCAAAACAAGAAGTAGTCAAAAGAAGCACAGTGCTGAAATTTTCAGAGCAGATAGAATATGGTAGCCACACAGCAAAAGAGGGACATTTTGCCATGAAAAATTCAGAGGTTTCTGCCAAGAAACCTCAGTGTTGGGGCAGGATCTGTAATTTACAAGGGATTCCACACAATCCTTCACCAGGGATCAACATGGCAGCTTCTGGGACAGGAAGTCTATCTCTTATTTTTCTCTTTAGTGTCCATGTGTTTTATCAATCTGAACAGACAGAATTATAATGGAACTCTACAATTTAGCCTTGTTTTATAATCTGTGGCTACAGCGTTCATTGTTTCCCTTTCAACTGAATTGCTGCCTTTAAAATTAAAGTAGTTATAAAATGGTGCAAATAAGGCCAGGGCAGGCTAAGGCAAACTTTTAGGATAGTAGACATTTTTATGAATATTAGAGATATTCTATCATAGTCTTGTAACAGTAATAACTAAAATGAAGATTACATGTAAAAATATTCTTTGTATTGCTTCTACCATTTATTGCTAGAATTTCCTTTATAACATTCAGTGTTTTCATTGTTATTTTATTAAATATGTATGGAGTATTAGCTCTATCCACCACTGTTGTAGACATTAAGGATATATTTTTGAGTAAGACAAAAATGCCTAAATTCATGAGTTGTTTATTCAAAAAAGGGAAACATACAATAAACAATAAGTACATATAGAGTACATTGAATTTTAAATGTGGGTAAATAAAGAAGCATGGAGATAAAAAGCATCATAGTATTTAGAAAAGTCTTATTGAAAAAAAAAAGTGATGGTTGGCTGAAAACCTGACAGATATTGGGGAATAAGCAAAGCAGACATTCAAGAGAAAAGTATTCCAAGAAGAGGAGATGGCTGTACCAAGGTCTCACTCTACTATACAGGAAGCTTCATGAACATGTTAAAAGTGCAAATTTTAAATTTTTGCTCCTTCCTTACATCTATAATGCCTGATTACATATCTGCACATAGACCAATGTTTGATATGTATTTGTTTAAAAAATATCAATCTGAACAACTTTTTTCATCTTACTAACTACTACTTTGTTCTCAGTTCAAATGTTGTACACTTCAGGAATCCATTCCCTCACCATGTCAGGACTCTAGTCATGCACTCACAATAGTGCATGCCTGTCCATTAAAAACATGTATCCCTGGGGCTGGGGATGTGGCTCAAGTGGTAGCATGCTTGCCTGGCATGCATGCGGCCCGGGTTCCATCCTCAGCACCACATACAAAACAAAGATGTTGTGTCCGCTGAAAACTAAAAAATAAATATTAAAAAAAATTCTCTCTCTCTCTCTCTCTCTCTCTCAAAAAAAAGAACATGTATCCCCAATCCTAAAAACCCAAAGGCCCAATGTTCTCTGTGATATGTGGATGCTAACACAAAGGGAAATTAGGGGAAGAGGGAGGGTGTGGGAATAGGAAAGACAGTAGAATAAATTGAACATAATTTTCCTATGTTCCTATATGAATGCAACCAATGTAACTCCCCATCATGTGTAACCATAAGAATGGTGAGTTATACTCCATGTATGTATAATACGTCAAAATACACTCTACTGTCATGTATATCAAAAAGAACAATTATTTTAAAAAAGGTTAAGAGAAAAGAAAATGTATCTCAGAATCAAATTTGATTTGATGAGTGTTTACCAAACTTTACTAGAGATCTGATTTGATGCATATCATTCCCGAAGACTATTGTTTAATGTTTAATGCATAATAGATGCCTAATAAAAGTTTGCTGAATAACTTCTCACACATTTAGAGCTTTTCCTCTTTGTATACAAAGAGTTATGTTTTGACATATTTTACATACATGGATAACCACCATCCTGAAAGTAGCATGGACTAGGTCAATAAATGGTTACAGTACCAGATAGAAAAGTTGCATGAAGTAGCATTGATGCACCAAACTATGAATGAAGGCTATGTGGACCATTTAACCCAATACCACCAGCAAATAAGTGCAGCTGATTGTCTCCAACCAACACCAGGTGGTCCAAACAACCTCCAAAACCATTGTTCTTTATCCATGGAATCATGAAAAGTAAATTATTATTCACAATCCTCATTCCTGTATCAAATTCCTTACCATTTACATAAATTCTAATAGTACACTTTTGGGAAAAGGTAGTCTACTTATGCATTTTGGATATCCTCTCTTTAAGAAAAGAATGAACCTCGGATCTAATACATTTTCTTACCAAGAAATAAAGATAAGTCTGTGCTGAACTTAACATCTTGTAGATATATTATAAATGTTTCTGTTATTTCTGTATATTGAGTTTTGACATCTCACAAAACCATTCTGACAAGGGAAGCTCTAGCTAATTATTGAAGATAGGAAATAGTCCATCCAGTAGCATGTCTTAGATATTCAAATGAACCATTCCAGAGTCATGCTTCCTCTATCTTACCTGTATATCCCAGGATGCAGCACTCCTCTGTTTTAATCATCCCAGAGCCAGGTACCAGGTAACTAGAGATCACTTCTACAGTTCACACATCTCCAAAATTATTCAAACTAGCCAATCTTGAACAACCTTCCTTGTCTTGCTTTTCTTTTGGAAATCCCCATTGAGGCAACAGTTTAAACCTTCACCTTACTTATATCATCTGTCTCCTGACAATCTCTTGTATAGTCCTGGGTGTCATCATGCCATGACACTTTGTCTCTAGGATCTATGAGTAAATACATCATTTAATTTCATATGCTTCTTCTGTGGAATTTCTGCAGCCATGTTAGAGTGATCCTTAGGAACTATACAAGAACTTACTTCTCCAGGTATAACACATGAGAATATATTTTCTTTTTTCTGACACTATGTGTATCCCTTCATTATATTTCAGTGTGCATGTAATATGGTGTCTGACCAAACCTGCAAGATCTGTCCCTACCAGGCAAAGAAGAGAATGCTTCTTTTGCAGAACAAGAATTGCAATGCCTATAAGTCAACTACTGCCTTGTGTTGGTCATTAGAGAGACTCATCAGACACAGAGGACTGACGTCCATTACTACAGCTGATCTGACTCTGTCTTTTCTCTATATGAGTCAATTGTTGCTCCACCCAGAACCTGACTGTTTTATGTTCTCCTTGGTGACTCCAATACCAAGATGCAGTAGGTAGAAGAGCTTATACCTTTTCCTCCTGATAATAGGCAACAGATGCCACTTGCTCAATTACTAACTATCTTTTTATCCCAATAAACTGGAAAATCTAGGAGGAAATAGACCACATGTTTTGCATTCTATTTTATCACCTGGACTTCTTTGGGCCAGACTTATAGAAAAATTTTTGATTGACTTAATTAGTAATTATATGATTATCTTTGAAGCATTTTGCCCCAGAGAGTTGTACTTCTTTGGGGGATTTCTTAACATGTATTTACTTTCTAGAAAGTCCTAAATATATGATATAATTTATATAGACATTGTGAGTTGGCACATATGAAATAATAAATGTCCAGAGTTATCTCCTATTAGATAATATCCAGGATAGCTGCATGAAATGTAACAAATATCATTTTAATTATATGATTAGGTTCAAAGAAATGAAGAAAGATTTAAAAAATAAATAAAAAGATAAGAAAAAAGACAGGGAAAAGAGGAAAAACTGCATGTGGGTACGAACTGTTGATAGTAGTATGGTCATATTTTACCAATTCAACAGAATGACTGGTTTTGGTAGTCAGAAACTGTCAAGAAATGAATACATGAACACTGTATTTGAAGATAAGACTCAGGAATTTTTAGAAAGGTGTATATATTAAAAATATCTACCTGACAGCAAAGAGAGGCTTGAAGAAATTTGATTGTCTCCACCTGGCTGTCAATGGTAAAAAATATGTTCCCTGGAAATCTGAAATCACATGTGGGGTCTTACCTGGAGTTTGTGCTTTAATTTATACTGCTTGAAATATCTGGGAAACTCCATGCCAAGAAATAACCATGTAGTATTTGTCATATTGCAGCAGAAAACACAAATATCCTCTAAAAGGACATCTCTCCAAGTTATACCCAATAGGATTCCCCTAGAAAAATATGATCCCCACATCCAAATACAAGTTCATAATCAAATATTGAAAAAAGATGCAGTTTTATAAGAGTCATCAGCAACAATAAGTAACAAAATTAGACTCAGAACTACCAAAAGTATTTTTGCTGTAGTAAAGACTTAAAAATATTCAAAAACATAATGAAAGGTAGGCCCTGTATCAAAGGAAAATAGTCAGATTTGAAAATGAAGCAAAATTCTAATCACAAAGGTTATAGTCCCTGGAATTAAGAAACTCAATAGGTTGTTTAATTAGCAGCTCAGATGGAGCCAAAAGAGAATTCCTGTGGTAGAACACAGATGTGAAGAAATTACCAAGAATGCAGTGCTAAGGGTAGAAGAAACAGTGTGAAAGAAGATCTTAACAATAAGAAGACTAAGTAACAAGTCTATTCACAATTCAGGAGCAGAAAACAGGAATAAGAGAAAGAGAGGAGCAGTATTTTAGGAGATAATAATGACTGGCCATTTTCTACAATTAAAGAAAGACCTAGTTGCCCTGATTCCAGAAATATAGTAAATTAAAGCAGAATAAATGAATCCACATATAGGCATATCATAGTTGAACTCAGTGACAAAGACAAATGTAAGATCCTGAAATCCATTAAAGAAAACAAACTACTTGCTAAAAGAAGATGATTTGACTGTTATATGATTTTTATGGACACTGGGAGACAGGATAATGCCATGTCCAAAATATCAAGAGAAATTAACTGTTAGGCCACAATGGTGTAAATAAGCACTCCATCATACAAAACAGTGTTGAGATGAAGAAATCTGCAGACAGAAATAAACTGAGAATTTTACCATTAATAGATGCCATAAACAGATTTCAAAAGATATTGTTTGAGTAAATGAACAACAACAATAAATGAATCAGAGGAGGAACTGAGCTATCAGAAATGGTAGACAAAAACACTGATTATATTGATAATATAAATATTATAGTGATGTGAATTCTGTTGAAGAGGAGAAACCAAGGTAGGTTGAAAACACTAAACAGCAGTAATATAAGACAAAGTCCAGGATGACATGTGAAGCACTTTAAGTTCTTTCAATTGTTCTGGAAAGAGTAACAAATAAACTGTGCATGTTAAATATTTAGATATTGCATTAAAAAAGCAAAAATAAATATTCTTCATATTACTTGGGGTGAAAATGGAATGAAAAACTATTACATAAAGATAGAAAAAATAAAGAAGTATAGAAAAATCAAGTTTAATAAAGCACAGTAAATGAATGGGATAGAAAATAATCTAAGTTAATTAGTAAATGATAATATAAATATATTAGCAAATGATAAGTTTAAATATACCTTGCATCCTGACTAGGAGTCAGAAGTAATCATATGAATGAAAAATATATACAAGTCTATGAAGGTTTTTTCATTTATTTATTTATTTTAAAATAAATGACAGCAGAATGCATTGCAATTCTTATTACATGTATATAGCACAACTTTTCATATCTCTGGTTGTATATAAAGTATGTTGACACCAATTGATGTCTTCATACATATACTTTGAATAATGATGTCTATCACATTCTACCATCCTTTCTAATCCCCTGCCCTCTCCCTTTCCCTCCCACCCCTCTGCCCTATCTAGAATTCATCTATTCCTCCCTTGTTCCCCCTCCCTACCCCACTATGAGTCAGCCTCCTTATATCAGAGAAAACATTTGGCATTTGTTTTTTTGGGATTGGCTGACTTCACTTAGCATTATCTTCTCCAACACCATCCATTTACCTGCAAATGTCATGATTTTGTTCTCTTTTATTGCTGAGTAAAATTCCATTGTGTATAAATGCCACATTGTTTTAAAATTCATTCATCCACTGAAGGACATCTAGATTGGCTCCTCAGTTTAGCTATTGTGAATTGTGCTGCTATAAACATTGATGTGGCTGTGTCTCTGTAGTATGCTGTTTTTAAGTCTTTTGGGTATAGACCAAGGAGAGGGATAGCTGGGTCAAATGGTGGTTCCATTCCCAGATGTCCAAGGAATCTCCATACTAAGGCTATGAAGTTTTTGAGGGGTATTCCAAACCAAACAGTCAAATAAATTTTGAGGAAAAAGGACAAAAAAAAAAAAAAAGAAAAAGAAAAACAACTCCCAAAAATGTGAACAGATTTTAATGACTCAAAAGAGCACCTTTCAATATTTTGAAGTAATCCTGGCAACAGAGACAAAGGTCCACAGTGAATTGAAATCAGCCCTCCCATAAGACAGGTACACTTACAGCCTAATCTTTAAAGTGCACATTGTATTCTTCTTTTTCTTTTCATACAAAATATTATGTTTTTCTAGATTGCTTATTGATACTATATTTTTCTGGGATAATGTCTATTTTATTTATTTTTTATTCTCTATCTCAGTCCAATAGAATGGAAGCTCTAAATGACCAGAGGTTTCTGAGTAGTTAATTTATTGCCATATCCTGGTGCTTTAGAGTACCTGTGGAAATTAAGCACTCAAGGTATTTGTGTTACAGGATTGTTAGTAAATCTGGAAATCTGGCCACCATCAATAAATCAGTTTTAGGTGATAAAATACTTATTATGCAATTTCATTTATACTCAACATTTTAAGCATAGCTAATTTTTGAATGAGGCACTACTTTTATTATGGCATTTAAATATATACGTAATGTACTTCTCCTGTTATTCTGTGTTAATTGTTTGTACTAAAACAGTTTCAATCTCTTAACTAATAGGACGCTTTCTAATCAGAAAGAACATCTTTATGTTATAAAAAAGAGGAGGCTGTTTGATTATTTACGAATGAGGAATGTATTATTTATTGCCACGGCTGTTGTAATGTTAACTCCTTTTAATTTTAGTGAGTGTTACACTGCAAAGACTCTCGCAGTTGGCAGACATCTTTCTGACACTTAAGGTTTCCAGAAAAACTAATATATCTTAGGCAGTTATAATAAAAATAAAACCCAGACAATAAAAATGACTCTGATAAAATTTTTCCATGTTTCTAGCTCTGCTTTAGCATTTAAAGGACTAATAGTTCACAGTACTGCAGTGCTTAGTACTACTTACTTATACTCTTTGTATATTCAATTGCTGTGCTAGAATATATTATGAAGATTAAAACCCAAATGTAATCTATTTTAGGAACTATTCATAACCAGGACCTCACATCTGCATAAATTAAAGCTCAAAAACCATGTCATACATATTTTATATATAAGCTATCTTTTCTCAATAAAAATAAACTCACTAACTTAATGAATAAATTATGTTTGATTTTATCATTTTGACCTATGAATACATACATGTGTAGCTAAGTAATAACTTAGTTTTGCATTTTTCTTACACATTTCCTGCTTTATTATCTTTACTCATTGGCAAAAGGAAGATTCTGATATGTGCTCAGTGGCTCTTTGACCAACTGTCTCATTTGAACTCACTGAAAAGGGAGCATTAAACTGTGAAAATGTTGTTCTTTTGGCCTGAATAGTTTCCATTCTCCTTTACTTTAAGAAACAGTCATTTGTTTTTTCTAGTGTGGATCCACCTACCCCTACTTATGTTAGCAGGTTTCATAGTTTTGGAAGGGTGAGTCCCACTCTTTGGCCATACGGATTGGCATATGACCCAGATCTAGCCAGTCAGAGAGCTAACTTTTGTGAGATGCAAAGATGAGCACTTGATCCAAGCTGAATCAGTGAAAGCCAACTTCCAATCCTCACTAGAGATATTAGAAAGGGGGCATTTTGTTTTTGCTCAAAGTGCAATCAAACAGGACATGGGACTGGTGGGAGCCGCAAACTTTACCGAAGTCCACCTGGGAGTAATGGCAATTTAAGCAGGGACAAGAGAAAGAGAGATCCTGATGCCTGTAGCTTCCTGCTCTCACTCTGCCCCAGGTACATGACCTTGATTTCTACTTCTCTCACACACAGGACCAGCTCCCTCTCCTCGGCTTCTGCACTTGCTATTACTCTGCTAATGATGACCTCCCAGTAGGTATCCATGGAGTTATGCTCTCACTTCTACCAGGGCTGTATTTAAATATAGACTTCTCAGGAAAACCACCCTGACTATTCTAGCTGACATACAGATGCCCTAACCTGCTTTGTTATTTTCCATAGCATTTATCCTTAAAACCATGGAATTTAGAATTTAATACTGTTCTTGGTCTTTTTCTCTCAATAGAATGAAAATTACTTGAAGACAGAGATTCTGGTCTATGACTGATTTATCTAAGCTAGCATCTAGAATAGCAGTTATATTTAGTTTATAGTAGTCATATTCAGGTCTGTTGAATATATTCAACTATAATAAATTTGGCCTCGATGGCCTAAAATAGCCTCTTCAGGTAATGAACTATTACCTAGTTTGATGTAGAAATAAGTTGTACCCTAACATAATAGTATGTTCTTGTAACCAAGCATAATAGCTAAGCTTTGAGCAAATCACAGGCAAAAAAAAAAAAAAAAACTGTAGAAAATGACCGTATTGGGACAAACACCCAATACAGCCAGTCACTTGCTTTTCTATGGCTATAAATGTATAAATGTAATCTGTACATGTAATAGCATAGAACATTCTGGATCATCTTTGGTCTGGAATGCTGGCAAGTTCTAGAAACATTTTTGAAAGAAAAGGAAGGAGGGCTGGGGATGTGGCTCAAGCGGTAGCGCTCTCGCCTGGCATGCGTGTGGCCCAGGTTCGATCCTCAGCACCACATACCAACAAAGATGTTGTGTCCGCCGAGAACTAAAAAATAAATATTAAAAAATTCTCTCTCTCTCTCTCTCTCTCTCTCTCTCTCTCTCTCTCTCTCTCTCTCTCATCTCTATCTATTTAAAAAAAAGAAAGACAAGGAAGGAGAAAGAAAATAAAGAAGCTTTGTTATCTATAACACTTTGGAAAAGAGTAACTGGTCTCAGTTTTTCATTTAAGAATGAGTATTACTTTCAGGGCATCTATATCCAACTGGATTGGAAGCTTCTAGACTTCTCACTCATCTAAGTCAATGAGTATTTATTCTTGAGCCAATTATTTCATAACAGTTTTAATTTTATATGTTCTAAGTACTTAACAATTTCATAGATATAGTTGCATAAATTTAAGAATGATGTCTTATTTCCTTAACTGAAATCACTAAAATGCTTTAGTGATTTTATTATATATAATATATATATATTACATTGCTATTGCTTAGCAATATAATAAGACGCCCATTGATTTCTCAGTACCTATTTATCAGAAAGCACTGAAATTTTATTTTAAAAAGAACAAAGATTATGCAATTGGTAAACAAATAAACAAGGTATACCTTATTAATAAGGGTTTTACAAATTAGGGCAAAAAATAGTTTACAATGTGGGAGACAATATGTGTTAAGGAAAGAGGTATATGGTTACAAGTAAATGGTAATATAAAATGCACTCTATTTAAGAAGAGCTTTCATGCTGCTTGAGATAGAGGGCTTAGTGAGCAAGCAAAAAGTGGAGTGACTTAGCTTGCTAATATGCAAATGTGGAAGACCCTCTGAGCCATTTGAGAGACAACATGACTCAGCCACTTCTCTGCCATTTTTAGGATGAGGGGCTGAATGTTTTCACGTTACTACCATAAAATTATCTACTAAGCGTCTTCATTTGCATAGGATGGCTTAAATTCATGCAGTCTTGATGTAGTGACATCTAGAGTCACAGACAATTAGAGGAGTTTTTGCAACACAATTTCTATTATAGTCTTCATGAAATTATACTACAAACTGCTGAATAGTAAGGGCTTATTTAATTCCCAATTTACACAATGATGGTGTTTAACAGTTTTGAATGATTTAGTAAATCTTTAATCAATAGATAAATACATAAATTTATGCACTTCATGGGACAATTTTACATTTATAAAAAATGTGAACTCATTGAAAATAAAACCAGTGCTAATGACATTTCTGAAAGAAAGGATTTTGATGTGCTGATATATGTTTTAGAGATATTGAATTTCTTTTCCAATCATCTTCAAATTCATTTCTTTAAAATAGAAATCTTACTCAATTTTGAACATATTTTTTTAAATAAGTCTTAATAATGATAATACACCAGGAACACAGATAACATATCTTTTTATACTTATGTATTGAATACTTTGAAATTTTTTAATGTAATTTCAGTTGGTCTTATTTTATGTCATGCAACATTCAAAAATGCATATTTTTATTCTCTTGAATTAGTTTCTCTTGATTCTAAAAATAGAATGTAATAAGTTTTATAAAGTAGATCCTTTCACTCCCAAATGCATTTGAGTTTTCAAATAAAATCTAAAATATAGGTAGCTGAATGTTTCCTTTCAGAAAAACATGTGCAGAATGGAATAAGAAACTCATGCCTGTGATATAAAGGGAATGAATTTACAGTCATTCAGGGTTTTGTTGGTTTGCATTTGTTTGGTTTTGTGTTAGTGACTTATATGCTGAATGTTATCCCAACAGGTTATTTCTACACTATTTCTCCTTTGCAGATTTCCAATTGATCTGCTTGCTTCTGAGACTCAAATCTAAATCAACTGACTAAAACACCAAACAAATATACAAAAGTATACACACACACACACACACACACACACACACACACACACACTCACAGTCTAGCAATGGGCTTCTCAGACTCAACATGCAGATAAACCACCTGGAGATCACAGTGCAGGCAGATTCAGGTTCAGTAGGTTTGAGTCTGGGTCTGGATTCTGCACATCTGGCAACATCCCAGTCAATATCCCTCCTGCTGCCTTTGGATCACACTTTGGGCATCAGGAGCTATTTAACTGAATCCAAACCCCAACATGTTATTACCACAAAGATCTTTTCTCCCTTGCCCTCTCCTTTTTAATATTGCAGAAAAAGCTTAAGATGCTATATTTCCCTTATCTTTTTGCTTTTCCTCTATGATTGATATTTTTCTTATAACGATAATGTTAAGATTCTTTAGATTTGAAACAAAACCTTTTTTCTGGTCATGTCCAAATATGCTTTTACATATCTATGAATCAGTAAGAAATTTATCTGTAGAATCAATGTTTTCCAATTTTAAGGCTTTCTGAATTTTTTTATCATTTTCCCAATATTCTGCTATTTCATTGGATCTCCAAATGTTATCATCCATTCTTTGCCACTTAAAAACCATTAGATCCTTCCAATTTTCAAGCATTTTTATAAATTTATTTAATAACTTGGCATATTGATTATTCAATTATGCAGTCATGCATTGAATAACCTGTACTCTTTAACAACTTAGGATATAACTAATTTATAGACAGAATAACCATTGAAATGCTCAGTGTCCCAGCGACATAGATAGCTTCATTCACTTACCTTTTGCTTCTTGAAGCTACTACCCCCGAGTCTTTTTGTTTGTGCCAACTGCTGATCCTTGAAGAAGATCTAATTTTCCAGCTTCTGATTATTATAGCCTTCAATCAGGTGAATACCACTCTGTTTGTTTTGACTGTTACACTGAAAAACAGTTCAACAGCTATGCCTTTCTAGTTCCACTAAGGTCATAACTCCAGAGACACACTTCAAGTGGATGTGATGGGGAGCTCATGAGCATATATAAAAATTCATTTCCTGTTCTTTCTACCCTGGAGGTTAGAGCAGTTCGGCCCTTTAATTAATTCTGCCTTTTGCTATCTCGTAGTCTCAAGAGTCTCGTAGGTAGATAACACTTGTTCTTGATTTCTATTTGGACCCAAACAAAAATTGTCTCTATCGTTATATTTTATTGATCACAATCATGACAGTCCAGAAGCAAGTCTGGGATATCTGAGTGCACAATGCCATCTTAGTATGAACTTCAGGCAAGACAGTAGGGTGCCATTGGGCCTGAGAAGACTTATTCAATTGTCGAGGATGTGAACACTGACAAGACAAATTTTGAAAGCAAACACACTTTTCTAATGCTCAAAGACTGCAAAAGTAATACATGTTATATGACAAATCAATTTGTGAGCCATACATCCATTTCTAATTTGTGAACTATAAAGAGATAACTGAACTGTAAGATATGTGAAACCATGTTTCAAGATGTCTTTGTAAATTCTCAAAAATATATATCAAAAAGATAGAAATAGCTACTAGAGTATGTT
Organism: Spermophilus citellus; assembly: GCF_964194105.1. Classification (NCBI taxonomy): domain Eukaryota; kingdom Metazoa; phylum Chordata; class Mammalia; order Rodentia; family Sciuridae; genus Spermophilus; species Spermophilus citellus. The sequence continues at coordinate 46,268,340 of NC_138199.1, read as the reverse complement.
AAATAACAAAACAATTGCATAACTACTTCCAATTCATTTAAATATGCTCAAAGTATAAAGACAAATCTGAGTGTAAGCGTAAAACTTCTAGAGAACATGCTTTTTCAAGGAATATCTTAAAATCTAAATATTTGTTCATTTGTTGACAATGACATATGTGTTA